>NC_051154.1:73322846-73622846 GCF_013339745.2 Dermacentor silvarum | reverse complement strand
ATCTATACACATCTGTCCCAAATGTCAGGAAAGCTTATGCCCACTCTATCGCCAACGTATCAAGAATAAGTGAATGGGCTCACACTTGAATATATGCGCACTGTATACGCACAAGTAATGACGGACTACACCGATGGCGCACGAATGGTCGAAGCTAAATGTTTCGTGACGGTCCACAAGAGTAAGCGAGTTACTAGCTGTAATATATATTTGCTACAAGGTATTACAATGTACAAAATAGCTACGTTTCAAGCCTTGTGCGCAGCAAGAACAAATCTATCGGAACTGAGCACACCCGCGAGCGATTAGGCAGAAAATAATCAGATAGTGGCCGCACCGAGGAACTTTACTGAGTCAGAAATTGACAAGCCACTGCTTCAAAATATTTGCCGAATAAAGAACAGAGAGCAAAACACACTAATCCTGACTGAATTCAATAGCGGAATGTTTGGATAGCTTGGAATACATATCTAGCCCCGGTTTTAGAACAAGCACCACATACGCTGCATGTTCTCTGAAGCTGTGATCAAAGCTTCGTGTCGTCCACCTAGTCACCGTCTACGATATCTCCGAAAACAGAGGTTTTCTAAGACGCGCCGGCGTCATACACTTCCATTGTAAACAAGGAGGCAACGGAGGCAGTTGAGGCAAGCAATGGACGCGTCACCACGTGATCAAACATGGCAGCGCCCACGGGACCGCCGCGAAAAGGGTCAATACGGAACATCGCGGCGCGACCACGACGGCAGAAATGCGCCTAGTCCGGTATTTTGTAGCGATGGGTTATGCTTTATTCTACGCTAGTCTTATCATATACCACTGACGGCCGGCTGATCCCTTTCATTGCGTGAGCAGACCGTCGCTCTGACCGAGCGCGAGAAGCACGAAAAGGCATTAGCATCGAAAAATGCATCGCTACAAAATACCGGCCCAGGAGTGTCCAAGTCATAGATATCGCAGTTATATAGCAATGGCACCCGTACGCTTGCGCGTGACCTGCGTTCGCGAATGAAACGTCACTATTTTTTTTATTTTTTTTTCAAATCGCTTACCCAATAAATAGCTGCTTCTTATACACCGGTGCGACTTACATGCGATTTTCTTTCTTTTCTTTTTCGGGAAAACTGCTGTTCTTTTTTTGGGCCGGAGGGGGGCGACTTATAAACCGAAGAGTACGTATGTGTGTGTGTGTGTGTTGTGTGTGTGTGTGTGAGTGATTTCTGGTGCTTTCCGCATCGGGTACGTCGCCAAAAAAACTCGGTTTCGCCCGAAAAGCGAAGCGTCGATTGCGATAACAATTCGACAGCTACACGAAGTAAGCATAATAGTTTTATTGACCGTCTAAACTTGTAAACATTCGTTTACTAACTAAATTAACATGGTGTCACGCGCGCACAGGCAAGCATGAACACATCTCACTCGATGACCGCGGACACGCTGTCGAAACACTGGCGTGAGAAACACCGTTGGCCACAGCATTTTTCGTCCGGTAAACTGCTGCCGCCAACAGTCGGCAGACCAATATCGGTGTCGTGTCGGCCTAGTGTGAATGAGCCTTTAGCGGTGAGAACACAGCGCACGCGAAGATATCAGCGCTCGGAGCGTCTAGACTCTACCCATCGCAGATAGCTTTCAAGATGGGGCCCGCGCGGCCGCGCTCAGCCGCCGCTGGAGTAGAGCCCCTCCCCCCACGCCCCGATGCCTTCCGCGCGATGGGAGACGGCACGCTTCCTCCCCGCCTTCCTCCCTAGCGCGCAAGAGATCCAGCCACCATCCTCGGCTCACCCTCACACGCTTTCACTCGCAGCCACAGCATACAGCGCGCGGCCAGTATGTTATCGCACTTGATTTACATACGGAACGTCACGGCGACGCCGACGATGACGTCGGAAATGCGCCTGGATTGTCTAATTGCTGTCGTATAATAAAAACTGTTTCTGAACCCCCTCCTACAATATATCGAAATGCACTTGGCCCTAAAGTGAACATTACTTTTTTTTTTTCATAATTACTCATCGTATTTTTTAACAGCACCAAATTTTTAGAAAATTGCCTGTGGCAGATATCGCAATTACTCTTGAACTAAATTACTCGATCAGGCAGCCGTTACTTATACAAGAAATCAAAGTGCTTATTTGAATAATTGACATAATTACGCTAGATAGCTTTAATTATTTTACTGCGGCTATTTTAATCTAAGAATTGTAGCTAGCGAGTTCGCAAGGCGTATCCACTAGGGAAGACTTCTCAGGACTGCACCACTTTCGAGATATTAAGCTTCAAAGTGTCCGGCAAAATGCGTTGGCGTTCCAGTTTTTTTAGAAAACGCTGTTTTATGCATTGAATCATAAAAGTAACTGGAACACCAATGCATTTTGTCGGACACTTCGAAAATTAATATCCCGAAACTGGTGCAGTCCTGAGAATTCTGAGAACTCACTAGCTGCAATAGTAGATTAAAATATGTGCAGTAAAATAATTAAAAAGTTAATTAACGTAATTCTATTAAGCATTTTGATTTCTCGTAGACGTAATGACCGCTTCATCGGCATATTTCAGGCAATGTTTAAACTTTTGGTGCAGCTTAAAAAAACAAAAAAATCCTGTATGGTTACCGGATTTTGCGCAGTGAAAACAGCAATACAGCACTGCCTCAAGGTGAAGCTTCTGACCTCTCCTTTGTCGCGCAGCGTCCAAGTAGCGCTTGGCTAGCGTTGAGTACGAATATTGAAACTTTTATTGGCAGCGTTACTATATAGATGGTGGCAGGCCAACGTCTCCTTGGCGGGCAACGGTCGGCGCGAACTAGGCAGTTCTATGCTGACGCAGGAATTTGGAGCGCAGTTCCCGGCGTAGATACTGGCCTGTCGGTGACTTGGGAAGGTCGGAGACAAACTCCAGTCCGCCGTGCAGTTGCATCGCATGCTCCACTTGCTCTGGAAGAAATAATTGTAATAGTGTATTTTCCCTGATGCTTTCTTATTGCTAAGACATAAGTTTTACGTGCAACCGGTATACAATAGGACAGGTACCGTACCGCCATGATCACATCGATCTCAGTCGCCAGGTTTGTGCTGGTCTCGTACACCTTTGTTCATCTTATTTTCGCGCGTCGTTTTAGCTGCATACCCCAGGCAGCGTACGACTCGTTCAGCGTCGCAAAGGTAAAGTATACAAAGTAACATGTTTTCGTGCAGCACGAAAGTACGTGCGATGACGAAGGCAATAACACTAGCGCTGGCAAGTCAGTTTTACAAATTTTTGTTCGCTGCGCTTATATAAGCCTGTTTATTTAAAGAAATCTGCAGTCTGAAAAATAAAAACCTGTATAATGGCTTGTTTTCTTGGCTACTGTTATTACAAACAGGTTGTCGATGCATCTTCGATTCTGAAACTATGCTGCAGTTCTCCCATGCAGTATGTCGTTCTGTTCATGTTTCGAACTTGAAAACTAATGGCTTGCATTGCTAACCTCTATACTACCGTTGATATTGTAATCGGTCTGCAGGACGGAATGTAGAATTTATATTCATTACCTTTGTAAACTCATTTTACTTCGCCGCCAACATTGAGGGACTTTTTTTAGAGTGCAGCTCTTAGGCGCTCGTTCCTGCGTTAAGCGTCGGCGTCCCTCGGCGTAACCGAGCGAACGCGGAGCGCAGCGGGGGATGAAAGGCGGCGATAGCGATTAGATCGAGCGCGAGGAGGAAAGGGAAGTGCTTCACAAAGACTGCTCCAAGGCGGCGCCCCACTGCATATGCGCTACTTCGCCTCGACGCCTCCGCTAGAGTATACGGACGAGAGCCACGCGCACCCATGTTGTCTGCCGCTGCTCCTAAACAAGCTGCACGAGCAGCTTGTTTCCGCCGCCCAGAGCACCCTACTACATGCAGTGGCTAGACCCTACCGTTCAGATTCAAATTCTTAGCCTAAATATGACGTGAATTCAAGACACCTGAACAGCTGCGCCCAAATTTCGTATTATAGTAAGATACAACTTAAAAAAAAAACAGAAGTTGGCGTCAAAGGCACACGGATCGCGAGGGGGTTGTGTTACTCCGCCAGCCAATCACAGAAGCAAACAAAATCGTCATGCGACCTTTTCAAAATAGCGTCGTACTTGTACGTTCCACTATAATAGACGAGTGAAAACGTATAAATTACGCGCTTATAATTTTTATTTTTGTGGTTACCGCCTTATTTAGGCAACAGGGGAAAGATTGAAGTACGAACCATTTGCAGCCTCGCCGAGGAACAGTGGCTGGCAGTTATGAGGGCGTAGGCGGGGCTTCACTGCAGACTTAAGTTGTATCTGATTGTAGTGAGTATCATAATCGTCGGTGAATATTTTGTCCTGTATGACTTGCTAGCCATTTTAGCAACGTTTCTTTGGTACTTAGGCCTAGTTCCCTAATTATATAGCCTCATGAATATTCCATCTAGTCCCGTTGTTGTGCAGAGCGTAATTTTCTTCCCATTTTTTTCTTTTTCAGTCGAGATTCTTCGGTTCTACAGTTCTCTGCATTTGTTTTCTTTCTATCGCAGCACCTCATCGCGGCATTTCGACCGGGTTTCATTGCATGCTTGGGTGCCGCTATAGACTGACTTTATTAAGAACATCTGAGCTTAGTGTTTAAGCATACACTATCCCTGCGTTACCGAGTTTAGCACCGTTCATAAGAATACAACCATCACCTACTCTTTATATGTGAGGTAGCTATGCCTTCTCTCCTGAATGCTTTCCTTGCACCTGCCTTAATTCAGGTAAGCGCGTCGATCATTGACGGTGCGCAGTGTATCAACAAGCTCCGGGTCTGCTGCAAGTTCAGACAAATTCCCAGGAGTGGGTGCGAAATTGGCCACGAATCTGAGAGCTCCCTGGTAACGTTTCGCGTAATAGTATTTTGGGTACGTGAAGTATACGTGATCGTGTCGAGGTGCTTATACGTTTTAACGGGCCCCGTGTCGCAGAAAATCCGGTGTCGGCGTAAGCGCCGGCGTCCATGGCGGAAAAAATAAACCCGAACCACCCCGACCGCGCAGGCCCTCCGCGGTGCGCAAGGTGTTAGTGAACAAAAATTGAATTGCTCACAGTAAAATCCGTCAGGAAAATGGTACAGCACGACTTAACCACAACCTACAGACCTGATGGCGTCGGATTGTAATTTGAATGTACGAGAAAACATAATTCTGTTTCGAGGAAACTCAAATACAAGCCCCTTTTCTAGCATTTCTACCATACCAACAGCGGCGCGCTCGGGTAGGTTACTAGCGAAAAATCCTATCCAGATGGCGCTCGCGTCCTCGGCAGGTCAAATTGCAGTAGACAACAACGAAGGCCAGACAGTGAGCTCACGTAAAATAAGCGCAGGCTCCATTCACGAAGCCGAGGAAGCCGCGATTGCGCTTGGTATAGCAGCATCGCGATACAGCTTCATATTATAGGACTCCATGTCAGCTATCAGAAGTTACATGCAAGGGTCGGTGGGCCCACGAGCCTCCGAAATATTGAGCGAACCGGCTGGCAAGGTTACGCTTATCTGGATGCTGGCCCACTCTGGGAATGGCGGGAACGAAATGACCCACCGTGCTGCCCGAGAATTAATTAACCTAGAGGTGGAGGCATGTCCGGGACGCATATTTAGAATATGCAGTAGGTACAACGCATGGCAACCGCAGAGCCACGCTATTGGCTTACACGCCTGTGGGACGCTGTGATGTCACTCCTAGCAACGGCGCCAAGAGACTACTCTCGTTCTCAGTGCTTTATCGCCTGGCTCTTCTTCCCCAGCGACACGGATGTGCCAACGGCCGCTCGGTCGAGGCCGTCCGTGACTTGTGTTCGGACTGATCGGACTGTTTTTCTCCAAATGGTTTGTTTTTAACCGCTGTACGCACGTGTTCTGCGGCAAATGCCACGCCTGACTTTTTTTTTTTTTCCTCCGGCTGTGCGCACGTTGGTGTTCGGACTGTTTTTTTTTTTTTCCCTCGCTCTCTCCAAGTGTTTTGTGTTTAACGGCTGTACGCACGTGCTCTGTGACTAGTGGTAGGCCTGACTTTTTTTTTTTTTTTCGGCTGTGCGCACGTGATATTTGGACAGTTTTTTTTTAACGCCTGTACGCCCGTGTTTTGCGGCTAGTGTTCCGACTGACTTTTTTTCTCTATCTCTCTCTCCGGAGTGTTTTGCACTACCGGCTGTGCCAACGCGGTTGTGCGGCTATAGCCGCTGCGGACAGTGATTGTCGGACGTCGACACACTTCGCGATGCAATGCGTGAAGGACCACGTCAATTCATGCGCTGGTGTTGAAGTCCTTCGTTCCAACATCACGAATGTCGATGACGCTTCTCGATGGATTCTATTCTCCAAGATTTATCTCTAATTCATGCCCAATAATTCTGTGCTCCTAACTCCTTGTGTGTATATTGTGTAAAACGGAAACTGTATAAATTGAAAACTGTATGCCATGGTTGTGTCCTTATTGCGGTGGAGAATTGCCCACAGCTTTTTAGATATGGTAATGTTTGTATAGTATGTACCGCAACAAATTAAATGTTTCCCTCTCCTGCTTGGTTTTGACGTGATGTAGTGGTCGCAGAAAACATTGTCTAATTGCGACAGTATATACCCTCTGAACAATTCACAGGCCAGAAGCAAGCTATACATGGAACGTTATGAATAAGGGTGGAGACCAAATCATTTAGAAGGGATGCTTTATTGATGATGACACGTATTATCTACTAAAGTGTTCCGATAATGCAGTTTCAGCCAGTATATTAAAAAAAAGTGTCCCCACTCAGTGTCCACCATTTCGAATTGCTGTGCTTTAAAAATTCACATAAAGCAGTGCTCTTAAATTACAGTTTTTAGCTTGCACCATTTCCAATGCTATTAATGGCAGTTCGCCTTTAAAAATTTTTAGCCCCGTTGTAGAATAATGGGAATTGCTTTTTGCAAAGCACTTTTTAAACAGTATTTAACATGCACACCACTTACGTCCTAAAACTGACATTGTGCATCTGGAACAACTCCAAAGTACCTTACATTAAGGATATCGCGACATGGAGAAAACCCGAAAAACAAAATAAAACCCGAGAGAGTTCTTTTCAAAGTGAAGAAATTGGCACATACCTGCAACATTTATTGAGAGAACTTCGTAACATCGAAACAAAATAGGCTCTTTCTAGGACTGTTTATTACGTTTTGTGCAAAAGCACCTAGAGGTTAAAACAATATCCAGTGCTTTGATGCCGTGTCGATGTCGAATTTCATTGATAGGACGTAAGCTGCAGAATAATCGCAAGGGTGCTTTGCTTCACTTTGAGGGCGTCGCGCTACTTGTCATTAGTAGTAGTGGTGGAATACGACATCTCATTCTCACAGGTTCCGATCTTGTCGGGATGGATTTCACGCATCGATCCTCGCCGCGTAAGCTCCTGCACCGGCGTAAATAGGTGTCAATTATATCGATCGGTAGGGCACGAGGACACTTTGGTGGTTGGGACGGAAAGTCTCGCTCTAGAAAACGTGAGGGCGTCGAAGCGCGAAGCCCAGCCACGACGCGCAACAAGAGACGCGAAGGGCGCTGGTGATGAGAGCGCTTGCTAGGCTTGACACCGCGGCGGCGTCCCCACAGCCGGCAGCCAATAGCATAAACAGTCCGAATATCGCATGCGAACACACCCGGAGAAAAAAAAAAAGTCAGGCCTAGCACTAGCCGCAGAACACGTGCGTACAGCCGTTGAAAACAAAACACTTGGAGCGAGCGAGAAAAAAAAAAAAAAAAAAAAAAAAACCAGCCCGAACATCCACGTGCGCACAACCGGAGGAAATAAAAGAAAAAGACAGGCGTGACACTTGTGCGCGCTTTGTCTCCGTAGCTTTCCCTTCATTGCCACAAAAAGTTGTCCGCGAGTATAGCAGCAGAACACGTCCGTACAGCGGTTAAAAACAACAACACACTTGGAGAAAACAGTCCGATCAGTCCGAACGCAACACGTTGGAACAGCCATGGCCTCTCGATCGAGCGGCCGCGGCACAGCCGTGGCTAGAATGACCGCCGTGGCGCTGGGGAAGAAGAGCCAGTACAAATATCTTGGAGTGTGGATAAACAATGGGGCTGAGTACCTAACGGAACATGAAAAATATGTGACGGCTAAAGGTAGCAGAAATGCAGCTGTGATGAAAAATAGGGCACTGTGGAATTACAATAGGTACGAAGTGGTGAGAGGGATTTGGAAAGGGGTGATGGTCCCTAGTTTGACTTTCGGCAATGCGGTCCTGTGCATGAGATCAGAGGTTCGAGCAAGGTTGGAAGCTAAGCAGCGAGGGGTAGGTAGACTGGCTCTGGGAGCACACGGAAATACACCAAATCAGGGGGTACAGGGTGACATGGGATGGACGTCATTCGAGGGCAGGGAAGCCAGCAGCAAGATAGAATTTGAGGAGCGATTGAGAGAGATGGCAGAAAAGCGGTGGGCAAGGAGAGTTTTCAGTTATTTGTACATGAGGAATGTTGATACAAAATGGAGGAAGCTGACCAGAAAACTGTCAATCAAATATTTGGACTGCAGGAGGGGTGCAAACCAGGAAACAGCGGTTAAGAAAAAGGTTAAGGAAACAGAGAGGGGTCTGTGGAAAACAGGGATGCAGACGAAATCAGCACTGGGCACATACCGAACTTTCAAGCAAGAAATTGCCAAAGAAAATATCTACGATAATTCTAGGGGAAGCTCTTTGTTGTTTGAAGCCAGGACGGGAGTATTGCGGACTAAGATGTACCGAGTCAAGTACCAAGGTATAGACACGTTGTGCTGTGCTTGTGGAGAAGAAGAGGAAACGGCTGAACACCTCGTACTTTTCTGTAAGGGGCTTAACCCTACAGTGCAAGGCAACGGGGCTGATTTTTTCAAAGCATTGGGGTTTAGGGACAGTGAAGGCAAAATAGACTTTAAGCGGGTAGAAATAACCAAACAGAGGTTATCTGATTGGTGGATAAAATTAAGGCAGGGGTGAAATTTCACCCACCACAAAGTACAAATTATGTTAATAGCCATGGCTAGGTGGCGTATGCCACCGCCCGATTTAAAGGGTTCAGCCTCATCCATCCATCCATCCATCCATCCAGGCGATAAAGCACTGAGAACGAGAGTCGTCGCTTGGCGCCGTTGCTAGGAGTGACATCACAGCGTCCCGCAGGCGTGTAAGCCAATAGCGTGGCTCTGCGGTTGCCATGCGTTGTACCTACTGGATATTCTAAATATGCGTCCGGGACCGCTACCAGGTGGAACGACACCCAGTCACAGCTACAATGAAATTGTCACCGCTTGAAGGGAGGACCGGCGGATATATCCACCACCGGACTCTTCCCTTAGTAAAATGCAAGCCACGGATCTCCGCAGGGCGCAAACAGGAACTGTTAATATCCAAAGTCGACTATGATTCGAAATGTAAATATTGCGACACAGATCCAGCCGATCAGCATCATATTCTATGGGGGTGCAGGAATAATCCTCCCCCAAGAAATCTCCTGCGGCAAGCTCCCTCACAGGAGGCGTGGGACTCCATACTAAAATCTGCTAAACCTCAAACCCAAGCCGGGCTGATGGACTGGGTGGCGAAGGTCGCGGCCAGCTGGATGCAACCCTAGCCCACTCTGCCTGATCTTGGCTCCCCCCTCCCCTTGTCTTCAATAATGTTTCCTCCTCCTCCTGGGACTTAGCCTGCCTAACGCGTTTTGGACGCGCGCGCGTCGGGGCAATAGGAAACAATTAATAAAATAATAAGAAAAGGTCCTAGGGCCTTCACATTTTAATATAAGACGACTTTAATGCCACTGAAAAAAAACGTCTTCCCAGCAATGCATTTCTGATTAAAAGTGAAGCCGGATTTAAGGGGATCGGTGTAAGCTTGGTCTTTGTAAGCTGGCTTTCCCACGTTCTATGCTGCAGTGAAGCCTACTCATAAAGGAAAATGCGATGCGAACGGGGCCCGATAACGCTATCGTGTTCCACTCTTAAGGCGAAGCTTAAGCGTGCTCCAATTTTTGCGCTTGTTTACTACTCCTAACGCCTTCACTACAACACTCGTAGAATGTGGAAGTAAAACGAGGCGACCATGATCAAAACCTGCTTCTCGACACTGCAAGCAGGAGCAGAACATGCACGCACCGGAGACGTGCAGGAGTAGCTCCTGTGCGAGCGCGTCGTCGGCGCTGACGCCCTGGGCGAGTACAACAAAGGCCCTGGGAGCCTCTCCCATCTGTGGGTGTGGGAGGCCCACGACGAGCGCCTCGGCGACAGCCGGGTGGCTCAACAGCAGCTGCTCCAACTCTGCCGGCGCCACGTGCACATCCAGGCAGCGAATCAGGTCCTTGACGCGCTCCACCACGCACACGTTGCCGTCGTCGTCGAAGTGGCCCACATCCCCTGCGTCGATACACTGGTGATACAGCAGAACACACGTGTACTGAGCCACGGCCGCTCGATGAAAAACACACGGTTTTTCATCGAGCGGCCGTGACTGAGCGGGCACGCGAGACTTCTGTCCACGAGTGGGTTTTCTTTTTTGTTCCCGTATATGCTTTTGAGAACACTCTGAAGTAATTGCTTTGGGCTAAAGCTATATTTCTGTAGCCTTGACGTAGTTCTGGGTACACCTATAACCGTGCGTACCGGTAGCCGTGTCACGAAACCTGGCGTGAGCGCACTAACCATCCTTGGACATTAGAGTTAAACCGATAAACGTATATTAAGTCGTGTGCGGCACAAGACGCGAGCAACCGCCTACCTGAAAAGCTTATACGCTCGGCCCATGATGCATATGGGTGCCATTTTGGGACTTTAAGAGTTGACGAAGGGACACCAAACCCCTCGCACGCGCACACAACAAATCAAAAACTTGTTCGCACCTGTGTGCAGCCAGCCGTCAGCATCGATCGTTTGGTCTGTTGCTTCCTTGTTATTTATGTAACCCTTCATGACTTGAGGACCGCGGGCGCAGATCTCGCCGTCTTCGTTGGGACCCAGCGACTCTTTGGTGTTGATGTCGACGACCTGAGATTGAGGAGGGTGCGTTGGTTCTGTGACTGGCACTTGCTGCATGCTGAACGTTGGTTTTCAAGATAGGAAAGAACGCGGCTTACTTTTATTTCAGTCATGGGGAAAGGGGCCCCTATTGATTCTGGGTTTGTCGTGGGCATCGTCATGAAACCGGTCAACTCTGTCATGGAATAACCTGGGCGTGTTAAAAAAACAAATATGCTGATTAAACGCACATGTAGGAATAATCCGTGTGAAGCGAATTCTTTAGTGAAGCGGTTAATTGATTTATAACTAAATACGATGCCTAGACAACTGTATTTATTGTCATGCAGTGTTTACGCCCTACACGGTTCACAAGCTATGCCGAAATGCAAACGGAAGCTTGATGTGAATGCATACGGTGGGACCTTGACGCAATGATATCACGAGGCCGAATAGACGATGTTTGATTGTCGAGGGAAGACTGGAGAGGTGTATGACAGAAAGATATACGACGCAAAAGACAGCTAGTGGTAAAGTATATTATTACTATTCGCCTTTTTCATTCCTGCGTCTGTGGTGTAATAGTAACTGGCGCGCGCGCTCGTGCTGTGCTACGTGACGCACGCACCAGTCGTCTCAAAAAGCTATATACTTGGCATTGACACGCGAGAAGTATATGCGTGCAATTGTGGCCTAATGGTTAGAGCATCGGGCTCTTGTGTTGGGAGGCTGAGATTCGATCCCATAATCGGCCACATGACAGTGGCCGATTATTACTTAGATTTAACAGCGGAGCTGTTAAAACCGGCCGTAATGTGTGCCGCCTGCCACTGCGTTGCCTAGCAACCACCTCGCGCAGCGTCGTGCGCTATGCTCCGGAGAGAGAAAGAGAAAATGAGAGCGAGAGAGAGAGTGCGCGCGTCGCGTGCTATGCTCGGGAGAGAGAAAATGGGAGAGAGAGAGAAACGAATTTTAGCAGCACCAACGAAGCAACGCGCAGAGGTGCTGCCGACGCCATCCGCGCTTCTCCGTTTCCCCACATTATCGCCCAACGCTCGCGGTGTCCGTGACTGCAGCAGGCGGCTCGGGTACACTGTAGCTCGGGCGAGCTACCACCACCTGCGTACTACTGCGCATGCGCCGTGACGTCATCCCGGCGTGTCGTCTGCTGCGCGCCGCCCGCACACTGTGCATAGCTTTCGCCCCATTTCCCCTACACGTGTGCTCGGATTGCAAGTGCTTCGCTAGGCGTTCCCCGATGCCACTGACCACGAGGAAATGCTTACACACTTCGTATATCACTTGGCATTACTTCGTAGCATCACTGCATTACTTCGTATAACTTAGCATCACTTCGTATAGTCAGGACCAGCTAGGAACCGACCAGCTCCGCTGTGTCTTTAGCCTTGCGCCACTAGTGCAAGCTACCCCGATTTTTTGTTTTTCTTCTTTTGTGCGTGAGCTATTTGGCAAGACAGCAGCAGCAGAAACGGTCAGCACAGGCTGGGAGGGATCGCAAAAAGCTTCGCGTTAAGACTGCGGTCACTGTGATATTATAACTGCGCAGAATTAGTTCTAATACTTAAAGGTGGATTCACCAAGCGTGACGCGGTGCATGGTCTGCGGTGCCCTTCTGCACATACGGCTGCCCTTGAATAACGTGACGCTCGGTCCGTCCTTTTGATACGCCCTTTTGTTGGATGTTTTTAGAGTACGCTCGTTTACTGATACTGATGTTCCTTGGTTAAAAAAAAAAAAGTGGAACTGCATTGATAATGCCTGCATAAAATTAGGTGGGAGGTGTGTGAAGAACGCTGTTACATTTTGTCATTCTGTTACCTGTCACTTGTTGCCATGATCTATGGTCTCCTGAGCCCCGTTAAGCTGTATTCTTGCAGCTTTTAGCCCAGGAGTCCAGCCAGAATATTTTCTGGTAAATAAAGAGAATTGAATTGTACTGTCCAGGTGCGTGTGTTCCGCGGGAGGCAGACATTGGTGGACGTTGCGCGAACGAACAGTACCGAGTGTATGTCTGAAACTACGTCCGCACGCTCACCGAAGTATAGGTGGTCCAGCTTGAACTTCTCTTTGAAATCTTCTATTATGGAAGTCGGCAGGACGCCTCCACCGAGCCCGGCGCTCGTCCAGCTGGTCAAGTTGTACTTGGAAGCCAGAGGACTGTTGGCCAGTGTCATCAGGCGAGTGGGCATCAGTGGCACATGCGTTATCTGGCAAACATGGCGAGGTGCATGCGCATGTAGTCACTCGCAGCCGCCTCACGCATGCTCTGTTTTGCCGGGCAGCAGAGCGCAGAGGAATTCTCATGCGTATAACCTCCTGAGATCCGAACACAACTATGGAACATAATCGCACTTCAAGGTGGCTTTTATTTTCTACTGTTATGTTACGAACCTGAAGAACAGTTTTTAAAATTTATATGCCACGGTTAGATGCCAAAAGCTGCGCCTCCATGTACGTTAAAAAAAGCAACTCTCTGCGTCATCTCCTCATGTTTGCTACGGTAAAAACTGCATTTCATTGCTTAAACGCGGAGATGAAGATGGAACTACGTCTAGTACATTGCCATGTTGCTGCCGCGTCCAGTATTTTCACGCAATCTCAGTGATTTCAAACACCTCAAGGTTGCTTTCGGCCGTCTGGGACGACATAGAAGTCTAGATCAATTGTTTGTCAAATTTCTCGAAAGCAGATGACAAGAATAGGAGTAAAGTATACTTCTTTACAGTAACACATGCACCGTGCTTCATACCCAGAATAATTGTTTTGCGTAAGCACTTCCGAGTGAATTTCGAAAAAAAAAAATGTTGAAGCCAATGTGCAATGTATTCGACAAGGGGTCTTGGGAGGATAAGTGGACCAGATGTCCGTGGAGGCTTTCTTCTTTCTCTCTCACTCTCTTTTTCAGCATGATTTCTGTTGCCGCGCATTCCAGTTTTTACCGTGCCTTCCCATCTGACTCTGTAAAGTTGGATTTTAAACACAGAAATAGAGGGTAGTTTTCTCTCTTTTTTTTTTTAGCTGCACCAAAATTTTAAAGATTGCCTGTGGCAGATGACACAATTCTAGCCCTTTATCTAAATAAATTACTCGATGAGGCGGCCATTAATTACGTCTACTAGAAATCAATGCTTAATTAAATAATTAACATAATTAGGCTAATCAACTTTGCAATTAATTATTTTACGGCACATATTGTACGAATTGTAGCTAGTGATTCAGAAGAACTTTAGTTTGGCCTAATTGGTGTTTACAGCATGTCATGTTGACCGCTAATACAAGATGAAGACAGAAAAACACGAAACGTTGCCCGTGTCGTCGTTCCGTGTTGTCGTTTCGTGTTTTTCTTTCTCTGTCTTCCTCATTTATTAGCGGTCAACATGGCATGTAGTAGTGAGTTCGCGAGGCGTGTCCACTTGGAACGAATCCTGAGGACTGCACGTACCAGTTTCGAAGTATTAATTTTCAAAGTGTCCGACGAAATGCATTGGTGTTCCAGTTACTGTTGTGCTTCAATAATAAAACAGCGCTTTCTCTGTAATGTCAATGCATTTCATCGGACACTTGGAAAATTAGTATCTCGAAACTGGTGCAGTGCTGAGAATTCGTTAAGCTAGTAGATAAGCCTTGCGAACTCACCGGCTACAATTCGCAGATTGAAATATGCGCCGTCGAGTAACTGGTTAAGAAGTTAATTACCGTAATTCTCTTAGTTTTCAATTAAGCATTTTGAGTTCGCATAGAAGTAATGGCCGCATCATCGAGTAATTTAGATCAAGGGCTAGAATTGTGCTATCTGCCACAGGCATTTTTTTTTTTTTTTTGGTGCAGCTAAGAAAAAAACACCGTATGTAACGCTCAAGACAACCTTCGCGCAGAAACCTCATACGCGCGTTATAAAATATCCTGTTCTACAAGAAAATGCTCTATAAAGTGTGGCGGCCGACAACCCATCGCCCTCCTTCTAGAACCGTGGAGCGCCAAGCGATACAATGACCTTCTGCAGAAAATGCACAGTCATGTTCTCACCCCAACAGAAAAAAAAAAAAAAATCCTGGCGCCGCCCCTGACGATTGGGGTATTGATTCTCTTCCAATATAATAAAGACGGTATAGGCAAAGTGCAGATGGCACAAGAGACGCGTCGGAGTGCACGAAGGCCATGACGTCGGAAGAGGCATCTACTACATACACGATACTTCTCGATGGCAGCAAATATGTCCTCAGTCTCCGTTGAGGACAGCAGCACCTGCGTGCAGCCCCGAAGGCAGTTCCCGAGAACTGTGACGATGCCCGACAGGTGCACAGGCGGCATCCAATCCAGCGTCACTGGGCGCACCACGCGGGCGTTGGCTACCGGCAGCGCGGCCGTCCACCTGCGCCGTTGTTTCGTGTGTCAACCAGTCATATATACATAGCGCCGACAATTTTTTTCATGAAAGAAAATCGAATTTGATGGCTAAAATGTGGAGCTGACTATGTAGGTATATAGTCAGATTTCTTCTGTAAAAGGTGTATTTGTAATATTGGAGGCAAAAGGGCGTCTCCTGCGGCGGACACGTTTCGCGGCAGAGGTCATATAAGCCCTCGTCGTTCCCAGGGCCGGTATTTTGTTGCGATGCCTTTCCGATGCTAATGCCTTTTCGCGCTTTTCGCGCTTGGCCAGCGGGCAGAGCGATGGTCCGCTCACGTTATCAACGGGATCAGCCGGCCGTGAGCGGCGCATGATAAGACTATAGTATAGAATAAAGCATAACGCATCGCTACAAAATACCGGCCACGGTGTAAGATATATACTCTTTAGGTGGGGACACTTCTCGGCTTGCTTGCTAGGCGCGATCGACCAGATAAAGTAGCAAGGGCGCGCGTCTATCGGGGCGGTGACGGCAGCGGATACCTATCGGCGGACCGACGCAACTCCAGTTAGAACGCAGGCGAGAGTGTGCGCCGACAAGGAACGTGCGCATGCCCTCTCCCCGGTGACCTACTTTCGTGCGTCACTCAATCATTTCGGATTTACCGCGAACCGCCGGTTGCTATAACAACGGGAGATTAAACCAATAAAAAGCTTTCTGTGTTGAAGTTGCGTCGTACTGCCGATAGGTATCCGCTGCCGTCACCGGGCCGATCGGCGCGCGCCTTTGCTACTTTATCTGGTCGATCGAGTCTGGCGAGTGTCCTCACCTAAAGAGTATATATCTTACACCGTGATACCGGCCTAGGGCCGCGATTTCGTAGCGAGGCATTATGACTTATTCTACTCTATTCTTATCATCCACCGCTCACGGCCGGCGGATCCCGTTGATAACGTGAGCGGACCGTCGCTCCGACCACTGACAAAGCGCGATAAGCGCGAAAAGGCATTAGCATCGGAAAGACATCGCTACAAAATCGCAGCCTAGGTCTCCATCTTAAGGTGGCGGTCCCACTCCGGTGGCACGAGCCCCCGTTTTCAGTACTTTTGGAGCAACCGTGGCGGCTCTTCTACTTAGGATATGAAGTTGTCGTATAAACCATAAAAAGCTTAATTCTTGTAGATTCCAACTATATATAATATAAAGAAACTGATTGATGTCATTTAGTAATAAATGTTCAAGAACAAGCATCAGATACATGGTTTTTGCGAACTGTGTCTCAGTTGTGACCATATTTAGAAGGAACTACCGCACTTACTGCATTGCGGCTTGCTCTGTAGCTTTAGGACATATTTATCTAGTTCCTAGACGTAGCAAAAAAAAAATTGAATTTTTACTTTTTGGATAATTTGCTTTTGAAAATTGCCAAATATCGCAATCTTCTGTTGTAAACAGCCTGACAACGACATGCTCAAGGAAGCTACATTTTGGATAAAGTAGAGTTCAAGGAATTTACATTTAGGACGAAAAATTTCATTCATGTAACTTTATTAGTTTTCCTAATAATGCGGCCGAAATTAAGCAATATTTGGAATTCTGGTTTTATTTTTGCCCATTTTTGCGGGAAGGTACTAAAGCTACGAAGCTGCGGTTTAAAACTAATAAAGGTACATTAATGAAATTTTGCGTCCTAAATGTAAATTCCTTGAACTCTACTTTATCCAAAATTTAGCTTCCTTGAGCATGTAGTTGTCGGGCTGTTTACAACAGAAGATTGCGATATTTGGCAATTTTCAAAAGCAAATTATCCAAAAAGTAAAAATTCAATTTTTTTTTTTTTTTTTGCTACGTCTAGGAACTAGATAAATATGTCCTAAAGCTACAGAGCAAGCCGCAATGCAGTAAGTGCGGCAGTCTCTTCTAAATATGGTCACAACTGAGACACAGTTCGGAAAAACCATGTATCTGATGCTTAATGGTTCTTGAACATTTACTTCTAAATCACAATAACCAATTTCTTTATATTACATATAGTTGGAATCTACAAGAATTAAGCTTTCTATGGTATTTACGACAACTTCATATCGTAAGTAGAAGAGCCGCCACGGTTTGTCCAAAAGTACTGAAAACGGGGGGCTCGTGCCGCCGGAGTGGGACCACCACCTTAATGACTGTGCGAGTACAGCGCGTCTTTTTTTTTTTAACAATACAGATCTTTTATATAGAAAAAATGTAATGCACGCAGCGAACGTAGCGTTTTTGCAGACGAATTACTATAGGCGAGGCGGACATAGTTTGCCGCAAATAACGTGGGCTTCAGAAGACTAATTAACAAAAATTAATATTTTCTTTTATTAGTGCGTTCGGGGCAGTTGTCTAAATGACTAATATGGATGGCATACAGTGACATTTTCATGCCCACTTTCTTTTAAAGATCTTGAAAGTCGCACCTAATTCGAGATATTCATCATCAAATTCCAAAGCTCAAATCGAAGCAATATTAAGAGTGAGCGCATCCCGCTGCTCGTCAGACGGCAACGCCCCGTAAATAAGTGCGGGCCCAAGTTGAAAATGAGGGTGCGTTAAAATGTGACTGCCTGAAAGTTAATAATTTTTGTTAGTATTCTGAAGCTCACGTTAGTAGCGGCAATGTATGTACGCCTCGCCCAGGAACTCGCCTGCAAAAACGCCATATTCGCTGCGCTTATAGCCTTTTCATAAAAAATCTGTATTATGTAAAAAAAAAAAGAAGAAAAAAAGGAAACCCACGTATAGTTTCGATGGCTTGCCGACGGCCGGCGTATTTAGCATGTTTCGGTAAGACATGGTTGAGTCGGACCTTTCCACGCGCGAGCGACTTTCACAATGGTAGGAGCGATTCAGGTACGTACGCATCCCACATGATCTGAGTGGCGACGAAGTTGTAATGCGTGAGCATGACGCCCTTGGGCGTTCCAGTGGTACCGCCCGAGTAGGTGATCACCATGACGGCCTCGCGGGGGTCCAGTGCCGGCTCGCGCAGAGTCAGCGCCTCGCCCTCAGCCACCAACTCGTCGTACGACGTGCACCCTTCGCAGTCGCCGTACGACACGACGCCCTGCATGCGCGGACCGACGGCGGGCTACAGCACATGACAGTGTATACTTCAGTGTGGCCTCACGGATTTCAAAGTACTAGTTTCTCGCATTTGAACTTGTGGCCCGGTCAGTGTTCACGAAACTTGCCAAGTTGAATCTTTCGCTCCTTTAGAATACATTGTTGTTCATCTTTACTGAAGAAAAGATGCATTCTAGACCCGAGCAGACGGCGCCAAACTAATGACGTCGCGGCTAACTGGTGCGGGAATTCCAAGGCGGCGTCGCCACCCGCGTTTCGTTTTGGCTTCTATGAAGCCTTTTCTCGCGGTTAGAGTGACTTTCTTGATATTTCCATTTATGTTTCTCTTTTGTGCAATTCTGTTTTCTGAGTGAAAATAAGTACGTGACTCTTCGATATATTAAGCTTAGTTGTCACAGTTTGAGTCACAGTTTGAGTTGTCACTCAAATCAATTTCTTCAGCCGCAAAAGAAATGCCAGTCTTACACTAACACTTTCTTGATTGGTCTTCGTTTCTCAAATGTGCTTATTTGCATAAGAGGAGTGCGAGAACGCTCGAAAGGGAACTCAAAGAGCGAACACTCCCGCAAAATAAATTGTCTAGCGCATGCTGATCGCTTAATTTAAATAATCTCTGACCTGTGCTATAGTTTTGATATCTTTTTTTTTCTACACATGAGAAAACTGCACATACAGCGCACAAGTGATCTTCTGCTTTTAATTTGAAGCAGCGACTTCATAAAAAGCGAAGGGCCAAAAGTTTCATCGTATACCAGAAAGCAGCGTATATCACAAGCGTCGTCCTGGGCTGTTCGATGTATTAGCAGCGTTCATTGGAGGACAATGCTCAAAAAGGTGATAACGTGACGTGGCAAGAGTACAGCTTCCCGCATTTTTAGCTATAGATCGCGCGAGAACACTGCCATACGTCGTCCTGAAAGGAACATCGCATTAGACGACTCTTGCACAGGAGAGTGCTTAGTGCACTTGAGAGTACTTCTGTCGGTCTCGCTGATTATCGCCGCTTAAAGGCGCTAAAATGACGCGTGATGGACGCTCGCGCGATATAACTAAAAATGCGGGAGGCTGTACAACGCGACACTATATTTGGCTTGCGACAGTAACTATACGAATGCTTTCTGCTTTCCGTATGTACCTTGAAGTTTCCGAGTCCCTTGGTAGCCTCGAGCATCTTTGGGCAGTGCTCAGGCTCTGCAAACACTAACGACGGCTTTGAGTCTTCGAGCTGGTACTTGAACTCGCCTGCAAAATGCGAGGTTGCAGACACTTGAAAGACACTTGTAACGCGTGCGTTAAAGGAATTATTGGCATATTTCGATCGACTGTTCATTTTTTGCATTGAATTAAGCTCCTGGACCTCGAAACCCCAGAAAACATACTTGACAAGCCTCAAAGCGCCCTAAATAATTTAATACAATAGCTTTTCTACGGCCAGTCTCCGTTTCGTTTCTCAGGTTATGGTGTCGTGACGTCATGACGCAGAAGGTGGTCACATGGGTGCGTGACATCGCGACGTTTCGGCACTCGCTCCGGCTCGCTCGGTTGCCTCCCAAAAGTTGCTCGTTGTGAGGCCCGATGTAGCAGCATAGCATAGGCCAGTACGTTAGGATGACGTCACGGATTTTGAAGTACTTCAGCGCCTCTGTTGGGTCGTTTTTGTCCAGAAAAAGCTCTCAGAGCTCGGTACATTCCGTCTTTGGTCCCTTCGATAACAGTAAACTAGTCCCGAGCAATCATTGTCAATCCATGACGTCACGTATGAGACTGCAAGGTGGCTTCGATGCTCATGACCATTCGTTAACACTACATGCGCACGACGTTTTCCTCCCAGGAACACTATGGAGCGCTTGCGAATTCGTATTTATGACAGGAGAGCAACGGCCATGCAGACCTCCAAGAAGGGAAATGCCGTAATTGTCCTCTGGCGTTAACATGCGCTCACAGATTGACAACCGCGACGTTCACTCCAAAAACAATTTACACACCTTTCCTTCCTTTAACGCTGCGCGTCTGGTACTTGCAGTTCACTAACGACATGCGCGTTATATCAGCGTGACAAAGCATTCTTGATAGGAAAGCAGCGAGCGTAGAGTTTTCAAGAAAGGCAACGCAAGCAAGGCAGATAACGATTATTGTTGCGGGACAAGATAATCCCCAACGGGTGCAGACTTTTTAAGCGTGCAGTGGGGTTTTCCCATATGTGATTCCAGTTATTAAAATACCGCCGATCTGTCATGTCATGGAAAGTACTTGCGTTTCGTTACCTTACTTTCGCTGTTTGCGTATGATCAACTTTTGGCCTCGAAATTGCTATGCATCTGAGCACATGAAGCTGCTGGTTTTTTGGCCGGACGCTGCCAAATTCCGCCTTCTTCTTGAGCAAATCGGGAAGGGCGTAGCCACTCTGCGAGCCAATCAGAGCAGGCAAGTTGGTGAATTCGACATTGCGGCGGTATTTGACAGTGTCGGCAATGATACCTCCGGCCGGCTAGACACTGGCCGCGGGGACAAGCGCGCTTACGGATGGTCTCGCCGCGGACCGACAGCAGCGTGCATCCAGCGCGGATGACCGCGAGCGCGGTGACGAGGAACTCGAGGATGAGGCCGCAGCGGACGCCCACCAAGTCGCCCGGTTGCAGGCCGAGCCGTTGCAGGCTACATGCCAGCCTGTAGCTGGCCTGCAGAACCTCGCGGTATGTCTGCCGCCGACCGCTCACGGCGCCAATCTGCGCGAGAAGCAAGCAGTCATGCAATCAGGCAAACAATCAAACAAGCAATCTATATTCCTAAATTATCTTGGTCTGATTATACAAATCTGCTGCGTATTCTCTATTCGCGCTTGTCACAAAAAGACGTTTAATGCTTTGTTACCTTAAAGAAGCGGAAATGGAAAGACAGAACACCTCTATGGGAAGACGTCGACGGCTTCATTAGTAGATAGATAGATAGATTTAGCTATAGGGGATCAGTTGGAGAGGATGGAAGTACGTGCCTCCTGATGCTCCATTTCACTTATATATGGTATAAGGAGCAATGAGACATGAAAATTAGTTTTAAAAGTCGCAGTTTTATCGGCCGTATAAATTACAGGGAACATTCGCTTATTAGTAAATTAGCAAGCGTGGTGTGATCAGCACACAGGCAAACATGAACAGATCTCACTCGACCACGAACACTCGCTTTCACAACGCTGTCGTGATGAACGCGAACAGGGGAGCGAACGCTTCTGATGCTTCTCCCTTAACGCGTCTCCGAAACTTGAGATTACGCGACCTCTATAGTACTAGGTGCGCGCGAAGACAGCGCACATGCAGCCGCCAGCAACTTCGGCTCGCCCAAGCTTTGCACCTGCCAGAGATTACCTCCAACCTAGGGCGAGGGCGGCCGGACTACAGGAGGAGACGCGCGCTAACCCTCCCCCCCTCCTTCCGCCTTTTGCGTGCGCTTTATCACGTGACCTCAAAAATTGGGCACGCATCAAGCCACCATCATTTTCGGCTCGCCCACGCACACGTTGCATACGGCTTGCGGAGCGCGTAGGATCTTATCGCACTTGGACTATACGGAAGTTCACGGCGACGCCAACGGCTAAAAATTCGCCTGGAGTGTCCATATAATGACTATCGCAATAAAAAATACTGATTGATATACTCTTTTCATAACTAATGATGAAGTTATTTGTGACTTCGTAACGGCACTGCTGTTTCGTTCGATTCAGCACGATGATATAGTACATAGTCAGATTTTGTTTATAAACGAAGAAATGATATAAAATTATCTGACATATCAAATTGTAGGATATGTGATATGTAGCTCCACGCTGATAAGCACATCACATGCGAACTGGGGACGAAGAATGAAGAAAAGTCACAGGCCTGCGCGGTACACGCAGCACAGTCACAGCGTAAGCTGGTGGAGCGGCTCAAGAGTAGCTCCAATTTGGGCACCACGCACAACAGGGTTTTCGCGGCAGTCTGTTCGCCTCGTTTTGACGAGAACGATCTGAACTGGCCGCCCGGCGTCGACGGCGAGCTGCGGCTTGTAATGGTGTCTGCACAGCAGTCTGCTGAGCTCGATCAAGCCTTACAACTGCAACTTACATGTCGGGCACGCTGCGTTTGCAGGCACCTTAACTAGATGGTGCCACCATACTGGCGGAGGCTCGGCAGCTCGGGATCGCGTTGATTGCGCGCCTCGTCTGAATCGCATCTCGTCGTCTGCGCCTGCGCACGCTGCGTTTGCAGGCGCCTTAACTAGATGGCGTCACTATACTGGCGGAGGCTCGGGTCGTCTGCCCCTGCGCGCTTGCCTTATAGGACATTTTTCCGCTGCCCGATAGCAAGCGCTTGCGTGGCTGAGTGGTAGAGTATCTGGCTTCCACTTAGCAGGCGCGGGCTCGATCCCGGCGGGAATCGGGTGCTTTTTTTGCATTTCCGGCGATAGCGGTTACGGTGGCGTACACCGTCGGCGGCGGCATCATCGCGAATCGAAACGGCTGTTGGAACGAGCCCATAACAGCTTACGCTGTAAAATAAAACGACATGAATTTCGCCGTCACCGACGACAGTTTAGTTCTATTAGGTCCATCGTTTCGCGGCCGTTGTGGAGCTGGCGGTGGTGGCGGCGACGAGATGACCGCACGCCTTCTTTAGCTTAAACCTCAGTATACATGCAAAGATAACAGCGTATTCCGCCCAACTATACTCCGCTTCAAACACCAGGTGCAATGCTGTGGAAGCTGTAGGCAAGAAGTTTGGTCACGAAATTTGATCCCGTGCGTTCCGTCAATGCTTCGCTGCGCGCCAACGGCGTTTGATTGCGTGAGCATACATGCGAGGCAGCCACGACGGGCTGCAAATAAAAAAACCTGAGAATAAAAACAATGAAAAGCAAAATGATTGAAAACAACGCATTATATAGCAGCCGTATAGCATAGGTTTTTTTCTTTCTTTCTAATGATTAAAGCTTGTTTTTTATTTCAATACTGAGCCCATATAAAAACAGTTTCACACAACCACGCTCAAAGAATAATGAACTATTTCGAATTGCGAACGCAGCCACTGCAAAAAAAAAAAAGTATCTAGCCTCCACAGCGTTGCACTTGATGTCTGCAAGCTTGACAACTGCCTTCGTCGCTCCATGGTTCCTACTCACGTCAGCACAGAAAGCGTCAAGTCATGACTTGCCTTCTAAATGTCGCCATGCGCGCATGTTTGCACGGATTACATTTTTGTATATTCATCCCCTTCCATAAATTTTACGGTGATACCTTCAGCGATTCGCGGTTCCGGTCGTTGATTTGAAAGGCACAACGCGCATATCGGCAAGTGTAGCGTGCGCGCGCGCAGAAGAAGCGGAGGAAGCGGCGGTGGCAGTCGCCCTCACAGATCCGACGTGCACGACGGTTCTCTGCGACTCACGACAAGCGGTCAGAAACTTCGCCAAAGGATGGATCTCACGGAGAGCGGCCCAAGTCCTGAGCAATCGCCATATCCAGCGGGAGATAGAATTTCAAACCAGAATCCAATGGTTCCCATCGCACATGGGAGAAGTATCGGACATGGTATCGGCACGCATCGCAACCGAAACGAGACGACACACGCCAAGGCGCGCGAGCTCGCGAACCGCGCCGGGGCGACCGTCGTCCATGGGACGTACAGCACCAAAGACTGCTTGGTGAGCTACAACGAAATTATCAAGACCCTCTGCCTGGCCCGCCGAACGTTCTCTCCGCCTAGCGACAAGCTGGGCAGGGCGCGGGCGGTGGCCTTCAGACAACTGCAGACGCTAACGTACCCTAACCCGGCACAATACCACTGACTCTACCCCGGTACATACCCGACAAATATATGCAAGGTCTGCCACACTGAGATAGCCACTTTAACTCACATGCTCTGGGACTGTAACGAAAACCCGCACGGTGCTAACTCCGGAACCCTTCCTCCTCGGTGGGCCGCTGCCTTGCGCAGCCCCAGCCTCGGCGATCAACTCTGGGCCGTCCAGTAGGCCCGCGAGGCGGCGGCGAGGCAACACCTCGACGTCCCCACGTGGGAGACCTAAGGCCGCGTCGGCAAAAGCTCTGCAGGTCTATCAATAAAGTTGTTGCCAACCAATACCTTCAGTCATTTCGCATCCTTTGCCGCCTGTAATATAACAGCTTGATGGGTATCGTGTCCAATCTGTAAATAACAGTGAGGCTGTTTTCTTTTGCTGTCTGCACGCTTTGATGTCACCGCACTCTGACTCCCGCACGTACGTCGCTTGCGGTGAGCGAGAAAGGGCGGGAAAGGGATGGCGTGCGGGAAAGGGATGCGTAAAGCCCATATGCACCTTAGGAATGCTGTAGCCCCACGCCATGCGGGTAGCAAGTGGAAGCGGCTGTAATGGAAAACCCAACGCGTAATTAAGTGAACGATATATGCCTCACAGATGACCTGGCGCGCAGTATCCACTACCTGAATCAAGCGATGGGAGATTTCTTATCATTTCTAGTATTCCATACAGGCTATGTACTCTGTTGTCCCTACTCCAACCAAACCTCCACCAGTGCACAGCTGCCAGTAGCATAAAGTTTTACAGGTAAGGTCATAGCTGACTTCACACGGGGTCGGCGTATCTGGGATCTGATTATGTTGTATAACCACTTCCAGAAAAATACGGTGCGTTAGCTAGGTGACTTGTAGATGTCGTACAAACATGGAAATGATATCAAATGATACATATCAATGCCGAGAACACGTGGCAATAATCAGCAACAAGAATTTAATCAAAAAAGGTGAAAGAAGCCCGCGAATACACGCAGAATTGCCTCGAGTGGCCAGTCGCGCGGCAATCTTCCGTGTATTCGCGAGCTTTCACACTCGGAAAAACGCATTTATGTAGCAAGTATTGAGCAACAGAAAGCTGTATCGGGAGTTTTTCATGTTGCTCTACAACTTTCTCATTGACACTTTGATAATTAGGACAGTACTTCTCGAGTTAGATAATTAATTGCAATTACCTACGTAAATATCAGTAACGAAAAAATTACTGGCGGCTACTCCACTGCACTGGAAACAATACGCACTAGGTTTGCTTGGCGTAACGCCGTTCCTCTTTTTTTAAATCGTGCTGGGTGATAGCTGGCGCGCGTCCAGGGTCTGCATGCCAGTCGGTGTGGTGCTCGGTGCGATGCCTCAATATATCGCGAAATTAAAAAGCTGCGCTCAAACTTCGCATTAGGGAGTATCGTAATCATCGGTGATTTTTCTTTCTTACTCTCCTCTTCGCCCCATTGGAATGCACACATCACTTTAAAATAGCTAATTTCTTGCCTATACATTTGAAGTTTTATTTAACACCCTTAGCGCAAAATTAAGATTGTCAAAATACCCGTTGCTGTGGCTCAGTGGCGTTCTGCTGCCGAGCACGAGGTCGCGGGTTCGATTGTCGACCGTGGCGGCCGCATTTCAATGGGGGAGAAATGCTGAAAACGGTTGCGTACTATAGATTTAGGTGCCCGTTAAAGTACACCAGGTAGTCAAAATTGATCTGGACCTCTGAACTGTATACGTACGGCGTCCCTCAGAACCCAACACGCACTTTTGGGCGTTAAACCCTGCAATTTAATTTAATATTGTCGAAATTATGCTCCAACATTTATGTGATTTACTTCAGTCTCTCAACAAAGAAGCGCTGTTTAGTAAAAAATAATTAAGTAAAAGGCATTGCGTAAAGCTTTTTAAGACCGTTATATTTAGTTAAGCCCCTCCATAGACGTTTTCGCCAAAGTGGTGGTGGCGCGTGCATGAAGGGGATTTAATATTTATCAGCGCTATATAGATTATATGAATAGTTCGAATAACAATATACCAAGTGTCCCACCTAGCTTGTGCCAAAATTTTAAAGTATGCATGACACTTAGCTGGACAGAACCAATGTAAAGTTTGCCTTTGCTTGGAGCAAGTCAGACTGTTTTTTTTTTTTTTCTCGTCTAATTATATAATTCCCAAATATTATATTCAGAGCATAAGTGTCAATGAGAAAACTATATAGACCATCCTGAAAAATTCCCGATTCAGCTTTCTGTTGCTCAATACGAGCTACATAAAAGATTTTTTTTCCAAAACTAAACAAAAAAAAAGAAAAAAAAAACTGCAAAACATAATAAAGTGCTGCGTGACTAGTCGCGCGACACTTGTTTGTGTTTATGGTACAGCGTTTGCAGCGTGAAGCGTTTAGGGTACATGTAAGCCTGGAGCTCGTCGACATAAGGGCGGACAAAGAATGAGCGGATGAGATCGCATCGCGCTACACTTGATTACACGATTTGCATGTATAGATAAGACGTAGAAGAGGTCTAGACATTCGAGCCGGAAACTGACTTCTGCACTTCTTGTCCAAAAAAACTAAGATAAAGTATAAGCGCTTAGCAAGCGAACGGTATGGCACGACTATCTCCACTTGACACAGATGAAGACGAGGAGAAATAAGTGGTCAGTGAAACGACATGCTACGCGCTCGGTGGCTATTGTCAAATGTAAGCTCTAGAGAATGTAATGGGAATGTAATGTAATTTTACGCCTTGAATTTTTTCAAGAACTTCGTTACGTGCACTGAACACAGATCGTGAGAAACGCGTGCAGGATCGTGTGTGTATATATGTAGAGGAGGGAGTGTATGCACGACGACATCGCAGCTGTTTCTTCGAAATGCCTTTTTGGCATATTCTCGCACAAGCGCCGGCATGCAACTGCAAGACCCTATAAAACAGAAGTAGAGTTCAAACAACATGTTTCCAAAAAATAAGAACGCGAAATCTAAGGTTGAAGCTTCACAAAGTTTTGCCAACGTTTCGACAGGTACAGTGCTATTTTCCTCGTCTGGCCTCGTATCGCGACTTCGGTACCTATAGAGGTATTTATACCGCATCTGCGAGTCTGTCCATGCTCTGCGAACACATACCGTCAATCGCGTTGGTTTGTTCGCTGCGCGCGGAGACGAGGCGGTCGGGCGCCCACCTGACAGACAGAGTCCCCGTGCTTGGACAGTGCGTTGACCATGAGTCGGCTGTAGGTGAGCCCCTTGGGGATGGGCATTGGCGAATACGCCGAGCGCAGGATCTTGCTCTCCGGGTCGAAAGACATCGCGACGCACGGCGACAGGTTCAAACCACGGGGCTGCGGCGTCTCGTGGCCGCGCGCTATCTGCCTCGGCTTTCGTGTTGCGCCGCCCGTCCCCCCTTTGCCGCGAGCCTTTCTATCGACGCCTTTCGGGCTATCAGCGCCGGCCCGTGGCAGGTCATCTTAGATTCGCGAGCCCATACGCGCAGCGCGGTGGGTCAGATAAGGCCGCTAGCTTCGCAGGAATCGGTGCGCGTATATCGACGAAGACAGCAAGCTCTCCGCTGAAATTCTTTCGCGAGATTCCGCAGGGCTCGTGTTTTATGACGACGCACTTGTGGCTATACCGGCATCTGGCGACTCTTTATATCATCATCAGCAGCCTATGTGTATGTCCACTGCAGGACGACGGCCTCTCCCTGCGATCTCCAATTACCCCTGTCTTGCGCATAGCTGATTCCAATTTTGCGCCTGCAAATTACCTAACTTCATCACCCCACCTAGTTTTCTGCCGTCCTCGACTGCGCTTCCCTTCTCTTGATATCCATTCTGTATCCCGCTCTGGTATGCAAGCGGCTCCAGAGAAATCTGAGCTGCTGCTCCTTTCCGCTACAAAGTACCAACGGTCTGTAAACCCCCTCCTTAATCTCACTCTCGCCGGTACTCCCATCCCCCGCACGTCATCCTGCCGGGTTTTAGGCTTTCCCCTCCAAGACCACTCTTTCACCCGCGCAATACAGTCCACGATCACCACATGCCACCAAGTAACTCACTTAGTCCGACGAGTGGTCAAGCGGCGCGGCGGCCTCGACGAATGCAGAGCCAATCAACTTGTAACAGCCTTTGCCTTGAACAAAATCCTTTATTCCCTGCCATACTGCACGCTTACGCAGACGCAAATGCATCACATTCAATCGGCTTTAAACAGTCTCTATAAAGCTGCCCTACATCTTCCGACACACGCATCCACAGCCAAACTATACGCAACAGGCCTATTTCTTCCCCTTGCAGAGCTCTTGCGCCTCCATAGGGATCGACGACTTGGCCGCCTATCCAGCTCTGCGCAAGGTCATTGGCTACTGCAGCGGGCTGGCATCCGGCCCATTGACTTTCCTCGGTACACCCCTCAACGACCTCTTCCCAGCAATCTTCGCTGTGCCCCTATTCCCTCTAATATGACCCCACATCTTCATGAGGGACGACGACAAGCCCGCGCTCACTTCCACGACCCTTTTCCACCGGACACTGTCACATGCTACGTCGACGCAGCGTATTACGAAACTCATGGCTCCACTGCTTGTGTGACAATGCCGACCCCCCTTGGCATTCCGATCACTTCCACCGCTGGCCCCTTCTCACCTTCCTACTTCTTCTCTATCCCTTGAATTGGCCGCGATCGTTCACGCGACGCACGAACTAACCCTTCTTCCTCCCTCTCCTCGGTATCGCATTTGCTCGGACTCCATGGCGGCAATCAGGGCTCTTCGCGACAACAGACTTCCCGATAATCTTCATGACGACCTTTCTGACGCTCTCTCCCTTCTCTCCCCTGCTTTGGTCACTGTGGTGTGGGTGCCAGGTCATGCGGGGATTATCGGCAATAAGCTCGCTCATGAGCTTGCTCGCGAGATTAATAGCCGGGCGCCGACGATCCCCTGGCCTTGCCCGCCCATAGCGGACGAGGCACACTTTTATAAGAAAACTCTGAAGCAGCACTACAAACACCTCCGGCATTCATTGCAGACGCTTCGGCCACCACACCCTCGTCTCTCCACTGCCCAAGTACGCACCCTCAGGGCCATCCAGCTCAACACCTTGATCACTCCAGCACGCCTATACCTCATCGCTACCGCTCAGACCCCTCATGTCCCAACTGCCCCTCTACGTACGCAAATGTAGAGCACATCTTTTTCTCTTGCCCCGCAGCCCTACAATCCCCTCACTACCCTAACCCCCCACCTCCCCACTGGCGGGTGTGGTTGGCGTCGGCGGCCTTCGCCGACCAGCTGGCCATGGTCCTCCTAGCGGAGGAATATCTACAGGTCTTAGTCTGACCTGGAATAAAGTCTTTTCTCTCTCTCTCCATTCTGTAACTCTAACGGGCCACCGGTTATCCATCCTACGCATTACATGACCTGCCCAGCTCCATTTTTTCCTCTTAATGTCAACTAGAATATCGGCTATCCCCGTTTGCTCACTGATCCACACCGCTCTCTTCCTGTCTCTTAACGTTAGGCCTAATATTTTTCATTCCATCGCTCTTTGTTCTCGAGATTCTTTGTTAACCTCTAAGTTTCTGCTCCATATGTTAGCACCAGTAGGATGCAATGATTGTACACTTTTCTTTTCCAACGACAGTGGTAAGCTCTCATGCAGTCAGGATTTGATAATACCTACCGTATGCACTCCAACCCAATTTTATTCTTCTGTAAATTTCCTTCTCGTGATGAGGGTCCCCTGTGAGTAATTGACCTAGATAAACGCGTACTCCTTTACAGACTCTAGAGGCTGACTGGCGATCCTGAATTCTTGTTCCCTTGTGAGGCTATTGAACATTATCTTTGTCTTCTGCATATTATTCTTCAACCCCACTTTTACACTTTCTCGGTTAAGATCCTCAATCATTTGTTGTGATTTGTCTCCATTGTTGCTGAATAGGACAATGTCATCTGCAAACCGAAGGTTGCTGAGATATTCGCCGTTGATCCTCACTACTAAGCCTTCCCAGTCTAAGAGCTTGAAGACTTCTTCTAAGCATGCAGTGAATAGACTGTTTATATAGCGAGATAAAAACATGTGACGGCATAATTATAGGAGCCCTGTTCGAAAAAGAGGTTATCGAAGCCTCTTTCACGATATCAGTGCAGTCGCTATTCTGATCGCATAAGCATAAAGCCCCTTGAACTTGGATAAAGGGGCTTTACGTTTTACATAGGCAGCGGTACGCGCGCCATCTGTGTCAGAAAGCAATAATTAGCTCCGCGCTCGGGACCGCGACTGTTGCTACGCCATGTAGTGCATCTTCTGTGACCTTCCCCGCTACTACAATGGCTTAAGCATTAAAAAAAATACAATTTCAGAGCGCCATGAAAGTTGTATGCTACCCGCCGGGGTGGCTCAGTCAGCTAAGGCGTTGCGCTGCTGAGCACGAGGTCGCGGGATCGAATCCCGGCCCCGGCAGCCGCATTTCGATGGAGGCGAAATGCGGCTGCAAAAACGCCCGTGTGCTTGCGTTGTAGTGCACGTTAAAGAACCCCAGGTGGTCAAAATTAATCCGGAGCCCTCCACTACGGTGTGCCTCATAATCAGAACTGGTTTTGGCACGTAAAACACCAGAAAGAAGAAGAAGAAAGTTGTATGCTCTTCGCGCACTAAATATGGGGTACTATTTTGTAAGTGTCCACCTAGTTGACATGTCCATTTCGTCAGCAGCCGAAGTTCTGATTGACTGGGCTGGGGTACTCGTGAGAAGGATACAGGCACCTCCAGCCAATCAGCACTTCAGCAGCATACGAAATGGACAACATGTCCACTAGGTGGACGCTTACAGAACATCCCCCCCCCCCCCCCCGTGGTCCTGTGGACATCATGCATGGATGCCCATCAACTTCCCTAAGTTGTCGAAGCCTGATGCGCGTCTCCTCCTCGGGTCCCCTGAATGCACCACGTACAATGTGACCCACTGGGAGATGTGAACTTTCTCTGCGTATGTGCGCGAGTATAATACTCTGTTCACACGTCCCGTACAGAGCGACAGTTTTGGTTACGCACGTGGTATGATCGTGGTATGTAGCGTTAAAGAAGCCCGCGAATACACGCAAAATTGCCGCGCGACCTCCCGCTCGAGGCACTTGGCGTGTATTCGCGGGGTTCTTTCACGCTCGGAAAAAACACTTTTATGTCGCACGTATTCACCAACAGAAAGCTGTGTCGGGAGTTTCTCATGTTGCTCTACAATTTTCTCATTCACACTTTTCATCTCATTATAATATTTCATAAATTGGTTAATTAATTAAAGCTAATTGCCTAATTCTGTGGAATGATAAAAAATTATCTGAGTATCTCCAAGTAATGGCAAAAAAAAACATTACCTTGGTTCTGTCCAGCTACGTAGCATTTGCATATATTTAAAGTTTGCCCCAAGTTAAGTGAAACACCCTGTATAGGTAGTAGTGGCCCCGTGAGCCCGAGCTCGCAGAGGCCTCCATCATGCATTCGATGTTTATCCATCGACATCGCTTTTTAAGAACCACCTTCACACAGAGCAGTGCGCGACTGCCGCCACTCTTGTCACGTTGCCTCTCTACGTCACATCACTGCGCTGCTTATTTCCCGCTCTGTCGCGTTCACTCCACCTCTGCTGCTCCGCCGAGGACATACCTCCACGCATCGTTGAATGCCAAGTGTTGATCTGTACAATGCTATCGCCTTGAACGACACCTTTGAGGAGACAGATACCGTGTACTGGTATCAGGATCGGCCCACTTTATTAACGAAGGCCAGTGAGTGCCCTGTATAATTCTATCGCATTAAAGCAGGTAACGATATTTCACGTGCTGACGTGTTTCTGTCAGTCAGAATAGCGTGTATTGAGCCAGCGGCGTTACACCGCATGAAAGCCTTGAAGGGTGCGTTTACAATTATCATGATCCTGCAAGCTATTACAAAGTTTCATCATAAAGCAACTTCCGACAACGGGGCTTCTCCCGCTCAATACGAGCAAAAAAGAAAGCAAAGATTTCGTGACTGCAATAAAGTTTCTAGAAAGTATGTCTGCACCGCCGTTAAGAAATTGGATTTTAACGCGATAGCGTTAAGGGCCCCGTGTCGCAGAAAATCCGGCGTCGGTGTTGGCGTGGATGTCGGCGTCCGTGGCGGAGAAAATCATCCCGAGCCACCCTGACCGCGCAGGCCCTCCGCGTGGCGCAAGTTGTTAGTGAACAAAAATTGAATTTCTAACAGTGAAATCCGTCAGAAAAATAGTGAAGTACGACTTAAGCACAATCTACAGACATCGCGGCGTCGGACTGTTATTTGAATGCACGAGAAAACATAATTCTATTAGGAGGAAACTCAAACACAAACCCCTTTTGCCAGAATTTCTACCATAGCAACAGCGGCGCGCTCGGGTATGCTACTTGCGAAAATGTTATCCAGATGGCGCTCGCATCCTCGGTAGGTCAAATTGGGACTTGGCCTGTCTAATGCGTTTTGGACACGCGCGCGCGTCGGGGCAATAGCAAACAATAAAATAATAAAAAGGTCCTAGGGCATTCACATTTTAGTATAAGACGACTTATATTGCCCCTTGAAAAACGTGTTCCCAGCAATGCATTTCTGTTTAAAAGTGAAGCCGACTTTAAAGGGACACTAAAGAGAAACCGGAAGTTGAGCTTTAATGGTAGATTATCCTATCACAATCACAGTCATACCATTCTTACGGCGAACAGATGTTTAATAAGCGAGAAAATAGCGAAAAACTGAAGGATAGGTGCTGACGCCCCTTCGAATTTCCCGCACTACACGCTCGTGACGTCGGAGATTACAAACGCAGGCCGGTCGCTATTGGTCGAGAGCGATTTATCGCTGTTAAAACGCAAAATGAAATACACCTTAAACGTACATAAACAACATTTGCCAACTTTTTAAACCGTTTCAAGCGAGGAAGTACAAGTTTAGCGCAAAATTAAATAAGAAAAAATGGCATGGCGATACATCCGGTCGTGATAGTTTCGTAGTTTCGTTTTTGGTCCATGCATCATCGCGCGCGCCTGTTCCGCTCTACAGTGTTTGGTTGCGTGTTGCGTGGCTCGAAAAATGTTGATTTCGCGGGAAACAGCCAGAGAATGCCTCGTGGGTGTAGTGTTGAGGGCTGTATAAATGGCCCAAGGCGCTTGCTCAGGGGCAGCGGCAGTGTTGACTCGATTGTGTCCTTTCATGTGGTGCCGCGCGGTGAGCCCCGGCTCCCCGGCGTTCGCAATGGCTCAGTGCTCTGCCGATGATAAAACGGCAAAAGAGCCAGAGAAACCGATGGTGTGCTCTCTGCATTTCTCGCGCTCGGATTATGTGTATAATCCTGCCCTCGGAAAGTATCTTGGTGTGCCCCAGAGGCCAGTCCTTTCTCGAGCAGCTGTTCCCTCAATGCGGCCTTCATTAAAACCCCCTAACGGTGCCCCTGCAGCAGCAAACTGGCGGCTCGGTGAGTGCTGAATGTCATTAAATAAAGCCACTAAATAACCATACCGAGTACGTGCGCAATTTTCTACGCTTGTTCTGTCGGGAACATCGTCGCCTGGCGGACCGGACACACGCCTTCCGCCGGCGAGGCCTGCGGCTCACTGCCATCGCACGCGGAAACACCTACCGCTCGAGCACGAAGGATCATTTCGCGCTCCGTTTCACTGAATATCGCTGAAATGCAGTCCTGCTTCCCTGGCGAGCTCTTCGTTGCAAGGTTCAGCGGCAGCAACGGTATCCATCGCGGCGAACGCAAACGCAGCGACCATGCATGCAGCCATGGTGCATCCAGCGCCTCGGCCGTTTACGCAAGCGGTGACGTATCATGGCGCATTCTGATTCGCTGAGAGCAATGAAATCTGTGACGACACTGCTTCAGCGCCAAATCTGGGGTGAGAGAAATTGACGAAGAGATATTTGGTCTTTGTTTACGAAATTCTCCGCTAATAACTCATACTTTTGCACCCAACAAAAACTGCATGCATTCCTGAAGGTCCCTCTTTTATTCCAGCTGAACTTCCTGTTTCGCTTTAGTGTCCCTTTAAGGGGATCGGTGTAAGCTTGGTCTTTGTAAGCTGGCTTTCCCACGTTCTGTGTTGCAGTGAAACCGACTCAAAGAAAAATGCGATGCGAACGGGTCCCGATAACGCTATCGCGTTCCACTGTTAAAGGCGAAGCTTAAGCATCCTGCAATTTTTTTTTTTTTTTTGAAATGAGTGCACTCAGGGGTCCGATTCACAAAGATTTTCATCATTTATAAGTGTTTATCATTGGTATGCTGCCTTTGCTGTCACAATTGTCCGACGGCCATTTTTGCGAATCGCACTAGAATAGGAAATACACATACAGAGTAATATACTTCAGATATGGCTGACCTCTCTGCCTTTCCTGTAAATAAACTATCATCCTACTGGATATTTACTAAACACACGAAACCAACAGCAAAAATACTTCGCGATAAAATTTTCATATTGGCGCGACCATGGCCATGCACGCACGGACTGGAACACGTCACTATAATCACCAATTTAAAAGTCGAAGTCGATAACAATGTTAATAGCGCACAACACGACACGTTAAAAACGACAATCATAGATGAGAAATGACACAAGTCCATTCCATTTCGCTAGACGTCGTATGCAAATTGAGGGCGCCGATCGCGATGGTGGGCGTCTGTGTATTCTGCATAAACACGCCATCATCTGTGGACATTTGCGAGATCCGTTTTGCACGCTTTCGTGTGATAGTGTCACTATAGGCTCCCTTCAATGGTCAGGCGGCGCAGCGATCGGCTCAGCCGTCAGCGCCGCCGTGTCAGTTCCGCGAAACACCGAGGCGGCCACTTCTACGAAGGCATGCTTCTGCGGCGCTCATTTGAAACAAGTCGGGCGTTCTAAACTGTAGTTTTTAAAGCAATTGAAAACATTGAAGCCCATTTTCGACCACCGACACTCGAGAGAGGACGTCAACTTTACGACAACAACCATGTATATCGTGTCAAAAGAGTAAAGAGGACGGGCATCGCAGCAAAGTTCTTGTCACGACAAATAAAGCACGTTTACGACGTCGAACTCAAAGTAAGTGAACAAATAAATAATTGATTCCGCTTAAGGGGGCAAATACGGCCGTAGACGTTTTTCAACTTTCATTTGTATCTTCAGTATACTTCGAGCGTGCCTTGCTTATCACATTTGTCGAGGTTTTGGCGAGTTGGAAGGTAACTTGAATTATTCTTTATGGCGCTTTATTCTCCGTTGACAAAGTGCCTCGAGCATATTCTGGTGTTGTCATTCGGGCTCCAGTGTGAGAGGTCATCATCGCTGAAACATAACAGAGAGCAATCAGCTGACACTAAGCAACACCTGAACAAATGTGTGCTAGCGTGCGCGAGAGAAGTGCTATTTTGCGAATACTCGATGTGTGCTGCGGTGCACTCCAGCCTTAGTTCTGTTGTTCTAAACGCGAGAAAACGTCGGCATGAATGAGCCCGGTTTCAGCAGTCGCGTCTTGATCCAGGCGCAGAAAGGAGCTGCACGTTGGCTTATTAATGCACAACAAGAATTACAGTGCGTACAAAGGTCCAACGCGGAGCGCTTACGAAGCTAGATTTGACACATAACAACCACTGCGCATTTGTTTTGGAGCGCGAATAGCTCACCAATTATCCAAACCAATTTACAGCAGCGGGAATCAGATCACGCGTGTTTATGCAGTTGTCGCTTTATTGTGCGTTTTCATGGATGCTGCCTTGTGTTTTTTTTATTTTTTAATTTTGCGTTTGCGTCATAGTTCAACAGAAATTCGCAAGAGCGACTCTTACTTGACGGCCCCAACCACGACGATCCACCTTCAGCCACCGGGTTCCTCCCCACAGCCTTGAAGGGAAGCGGCACAATTTGATGCCGACATCCCCTTCGCGGTTGTGAAAATACCTAAAGCAGCAGTATATGCGCATGTTATTTTTGTTCACACTTCTCACGGAGGAGCTGCCGAGTGGTCGCGGTGAATCCATTGAAAACTCTGAAAAGGAAGCTTTCAGGCAGGCCTGAGCGCCATACGGACCAAGGTGAAATGGCAGTAAGGGCCTACTCGCGGGTGCTCACCGCCGCTGCTAGGTGGCGCGACATGTACAGCCAAACTGCATTGCAGGGTGCCTATAGCGTGCAACATGCTGTCAATTCAGCATCTCGACGCAGAACTTGGCAGAAATAATTCTGTAACGGCGTCATCAGCGACACGGCGCATTACCAAAATGAAAACACATCTGCACCCTGCTACGGCTCGCCTCTGTAATCAGCATACGTGTCACGCGGTGGTGGTGGTGGTATAAATGTCTTTAATAAAAAAAAAACTGTGTGTGGCTTAGCTCGGCTATGCCAGGATATACGTAGCATTAGCAAAGGTTCAGCTGAAGGTCCGAGTCGCACTGGCGCTTTCGCTGAGTTTCACAGTATATTCAGTCGATCGGCGAGCCTTGACGTCATCGACGGCGTTTTGTTGTTGCTGCAGGGGTGGTCGGGCACGTCGCTCAGCCTCCTGGCGACGCCGCTTTGCTAGACGTTCGTCCCTTTGCTCCAGTGTCTCCGCAGCACGTTTAGCCTTCTTCTGTTCATTCCTCCTACGCTCAACCGCTAATTGCCAGGCAACTACTTCGGGATCCGATGAGTCAAGCTTCTCCGTTCTTCTGCGCTGTTGAGCAGCATTTGCGCTCTCCTTCTCCATGGCTATACCACACTGGCAAACGCCAGTCAGAAGCGCAGCGGCTCCAGCGCCGTGTCAGACGGCGACTGCACAGCGAGCGCGCCGGCGCCAGCGCGTCTACCACGGCTACGACGTCACTCCTCTGGAATGCGCAGACCGGCGGCGGTGGGTCGCGGCGGCGGCGGCGGAGTGCGCGAGAGGTGCCTGCTGCGGTGGCTCCGGTGCGCAAGCCGTGTGACATCACTGATCCTTGCGCATGCGCAGCGCGGCTCTTGATGTGCCGCGCGAAACGGGCTTGGCTAGGCCAGTGTAGCTAACGCTACAAAAAAAGAAAAGAAAAAGAAACACACACAAAGGCGCCAGTTGCTCTCGTGCGCTTGTATATGGCGGCCCCAGCGCTCCCAAACGCGGCAGCGCCACTGCGGCCAGATCGAGCATATTCCCTGTGTTCCCTTGTCGGCGCATTGCCCGTAATGTATGAAACTCTATGCTTGCCGAGAGCGGCTTGGATCTCGAGCCCCGCTTGCTCTTTTGTGGATACCGAAGGATTAGCAACATTAACGATCGAGAATACTTCAAATGAAGCTGTTTGGTTTGTGGTGCTGACTGTGCGCCGCTAATCACATATTTCGTGATGGAAGAAATCAGCAGTGCCGCACTTCGAAAAGTGCGTGGCACAAATAAAAAGCGTGGAATACGACGTGCGTTTAGACGTGAGCACACTGTTTTCTTGCTATAGAAAGAAAACAGTGTGCTCACACACAAAAACAGCTATGTTACGATAATTACCGTAATGCCTACAGGCATTACGGCTATTATCGTAACACCTGTTTTGGAGTGCTTGCATTTTACAGCGAAGCTGTTAAGGGCTAGTTCCCCCAGGATGGTGTCCGCGTGTAGAAAAAAACTATCATCATTGGCATTTCGGCTACATGCGCGTGGCGGTTTCCCGCCAGTTGTGCCTTAGCACAGGTGTCAAAACGGATGACTAACATGACTGATAGGTCATGACATCAATAACATCACACGCTCATCAGTTACGTCACGATTAAGATAATAAAATCACGTGTGGCGCATACCCGCATTGGATATACCGGTATGAGCCAGGCATAAGGAGGAAAGAAAGAAGGAAGGAAAAAATAAAGAAGGAAAGTAAGAAAGAAATCACGTGTGGCTCATACCTGCGTTGGATATGTGGATATATGAGCCGCCGAGAGCAGGAGCGGGAGAGATCTCACAGGATCCTGACGCTGCCGTGCAGTGTGCTGCGGATATATGAACGCTGTGGCTCATACGCTAGTCTATGACGATGGGGCGAACTTGGCGCAGCAAACGCACTACTTGGCCATCGCGCCGGGCGAAAACAAGACGCCGGTGTCCTTGCTATTTGACGAACATGCCGAAGACGCTCAATATAATCAATAATGATAATATATAAATTCACTATAGCAATATTCACTAAAGCAGACTCACCATAGGCACAGCTTCACTGTCTACCATCTTCACAGTAGTGGAAGGGCTCTGAATTTTTAGAAAGGTATACGTTTTATCGCTAGCTTGGCGCGTCCGCTTCGCCCATGCACGGCACGTATTAGCTATAGCACGCTGGCGTATTAGCTAGTTTGGCGGCCCGGCCCGGGCTCTACGCTAAGAGAAAGCGGGCCATGCCCGACCCGAATTCAAAACACTTTTCTTTCGTAAGTGCTCTTTGCTGTCGGGCGGCCGCCGTCGCTAATACGTTGTGTGTGGGTGGGTGTGTGCGCGAGTGGGCGTGTGTGTGTGTTTAGATCATACAGAATTTTTTTTTAAGTCGCTTGTGGCAGAAAGCGTAATTGTAGTCCTTGAGCTGGATTACTCGAAGCGGTGGATATTAGCCGCACGAGAAATCGAAATGCATAATTGACTAATTAACAAAAATTCATGAATTCTCTGACAGTGCGTCAAAATACATGTCGCGGCGCCGGCGCGGTACCCGGTGGGCACAGCAAGCCGTGTTTTTATAGCATTCCATTATGACACCATTCATTACAAGTTATGATTTCGTAGCCCTTATTATGGTGGTTAGAAGGGGCAGTGTGAGCGCCGTGGGAGAGGAGCGCACACACACACACAAAAAAAAAAAAATGTCGCTGTTTCGCCCGAAAGGCGAAGCATCGATTGCGATAGCAAATTAGAAGACTATACTATACGAACTAAGGATAGTAGTTTTATCGGCCGTATAAACTTGTAAACACCGCTTACTAAATTATCAAGCACGGTGTCACGCGTGCACAGGTAAACATGAACACATCTCGCTCTATAACCGTGGAAACTGGCTGTCAAAACGCTGGAGTGCGGAGGCGCGGTAGCAGCAGCGAGCGAATTGACCTTCGTGCCGTCACTCGCTTCAAAGTGAACTAAACGTCGAAAGCGCAGCGCATACGAAGCTACCGGAACTAGTTGCACTTTGTTCTTATCGCAGATCGCTTTCAAGATACGGCGGCCGGCCGGGGCCGTAAGCAGCCGCCGCCTGAGTAGAACGCCCCCCCTCCCTGTGCCTCAGGCGCTTCCGCCCCGCCTTTCTCCCTCACGCGCGCGAGATTGAGCCGCGATGATCGGCTGACCCTCGCAAGCTTTCTCTCGCACATACAGCGTACGGCACGCGGCGACGATGTTACCGTGTTTGGACTTTACACAAATCCTCGCAGCGACGTCCACGATTACGGCGATGGTAGGAATGCGCTTGGATTGTCCACATAATTGCTATCGCAATAAAATGCGATGACAATTTTGACCGCCGCCAGGGCTGCTCGGGGGCGCTGCCGTCGTCGGGACCTAGTAGGGCGTAGGGTCCCGAGCGCGGCGGCCGTGCGCACGTTGAGCCAGCGCGCCAGCGTGCTATGTGTTGGCGGTATTCGCGATGTGCACCGTTTACTGAACGCGTTACTTTGTTGTGTGACGCAGAAGTGAGGTGTAGCAGCGTCATGCTTTAGAAAGCAGGCACGTGTTTTGTACGCGGCTGAAAAAATAAGTACAAATTGCGTGCAAAAAAAAAGTAATAAAGTGATGTTTTTCGAGCTCCGAAGGATGCTTTGCGACCGAAGTCGGCCCATAATATAAAACGGAGATACACAGAACTCATGGCTGCGTCGTTTGTAGACATCACTTCGAAGCAGCGTTCATCGAAAGCACTTATCACCGCATGATCAGTGGTGAAGTTGTGGAAATACCGCACGATCAGTCAGCCGCATCTGTGTTTCCGTGTGCGCCAAAATATCATGCAGAAAAGAAAGAAAGCGCTGTGAAAAAGAAACTGGTGTAAACTGGTGCTGCTGACTTTCAGAGATGTAATACCCCTACTACGGGGTCTTTAAGGAAATGAAATGATGGGGATGGAATGTAAAAATGCTCGTCTACCATACATTGTCTGCACGTAAAAGAACCCCAGGTGGTCAAAATTATTCCGGAGCCCCCGCTACGACATAAAACTGCACATAAAACTACATAATTTAATTTGAAATTACAACATCCCAGTAAAAAAAAAATGCTCAAACCAGTTGGAAATTTCCAATCGGAACGAATGGGACACCCATTGGAGAAATCCCACAGGTCCAATAGGACGAATTGTTTTTTGAACACCCAATTGGTCTCTGAATTGGACTAGTTGGGACCCACATGAAAATCAAAGAAAATAGGGGGGCGGGGGGGGGGGGGGGATATATTGGCCCCAACCTTGATTTGACACACACAACGCGCGCGCGCGCGCACCCGTCACACTGCATACCCCTTCTGTAGCCACCATACTATAAACCACTTTTCCAAGGGCGCCCGCCATCATGTGGGACCCTACGTGGTTGCTTAGTGGCTATGGTGTTGGGCTGCTAAGCACGAGGTCGCAGGATCGAATTCCAGCCACAGCGGCCGCATTTCGATGGGAGCGAAATGCGAAAACATCCGTGTGCTTAGATTTAGGTGCACGTTAAAGAACCCCAGGTGGTCCATATTACTCCGGAGTCCCCCACTACGGCGTGCCTCATAATCATAGCGTGGTTTTGGCACGTAAAACACCATAATTTAATTAATTAATCATGAGGATGTGGCCTAGCTCATTCACGGCCCCATCTAACGTCGAATCGGGCACGGCGTCAATCCTTCGAATACGTGCAGCCGGCAGCAGTGGTACTTAGCTGTGAGAGAATATAGTCATTCCACAAGGCTGTGCTACCTTTAGCACGACATTTAAAAAAAAGTATTGATCTGTATCTTCACGCCCACATTTCGATATAATATTATTTTCAAGTGCGTGCTGCCTTGCGTGCTATAAATAAATTCTCAATGCTAGCGCAATGTTTATTATTCATTCTTCAAGCACCCATGACGGAATATACCTTGGCAGTCAACGGATTTCCGGTGAGCTATCCACAGAGTCAAAGACAATTTAATGGAAGCTAGGGAGTGACATATGAATTAAAGAACTTGCGCACAGATGCAAGCTGCACGTTCACAACGCACACACATCTTTATTTCACCCCACAAGAAAAAGGAAAAGAAAGCAAAAGAATGAAATGCGGATTGACTGAAAGATTTCATCTTGCAAAGAATGGCTATCTGAAGGGGGAAGGGAATTGTGTCTTTGGAGGGGAAGGCGTGCTGTGAGGACTCAGGAGTATGATCTACAACCAAAAGGGAGACTCCACTCCTCCGTAATTCGGCGCCTTATTCTCAAGGAAGGGCTTTCTCCACGCCGTTGACGCAGTTTTGTAGAGTTCTGTGCACCCCCACATTTTGGATGTTTCGCGCGCATTCGCTCGTGTCGTCCCATGTTCATCCTCTCCAGCGAGAAGAAGAGAATGGCGAATTGCTACTCCTACCCCACACCTTTAGCAGTTACCGCGGTTTTAAATGCGTAAGCATTTCTATGCATACCCAACGAGGAGACCCGTCCGTCACGTAAGACGATCGCTTTCAAAATAGGGCCTGAAGCAGCGAACGAATTGACCTTCGTGCTGTCTCTCGCTTCAACGCAAACTAAGCGGCGAGAACACAGCGCGGACGAAGCTATCAGCACTCGGCGCACTTTGTCCCCATCGCAGATCGCTTTCAAGATAGGGTCCACGCTACGTGGACTACGTGGCTATGATACGCCGCCGCCGCCGGAGTACGGTTCATAATAGTTCGACGCGGATGGACAAGGCGCTAAAGAGCAATAACGGCTTATATAATGATCGGAATGTCATCAGCGCACCTGGCGCCGCTACCTGCAGTAGTTTGCGTGCGTTTATCAATTCCCCTTGCGTCGCCGTCCGCAGCAGTTCGAGTCGCAGCAGCGCTGTCGTTTATACTGGTCGGATCAAGTTTCATAACATTGATAATGACACCTGGCTTCGTGGAGATGAGTAAGTTGCAAAATGCTATACGCATGCTTAGACAACTCCCAGAGGAGTTTCTGCGTGAATTTTTTTTTCTTTTTCTATGGTCACTTTCTCCTCTTCATTCCTTGCCCGTGAAAAAGGTTTGTTCTATTCGTAGCTGTGATGCCCATTTAAAAAACTGACCATTGACTTTCATAATGGTTTTCCCACTTAACCACAATAGCCGATTGAGCCGATCAAGGCAAGCAGGTTAGTCAAGGATGCTCTGGGTAAACGACGACAAGATCTAAATTGTATTTAACCGCTCTTTCTTGCACATGCGTGAGGAGCTGTGGTTGCGAGACGGAAATGGGCGGACTTTTGGTCCTTGAGATCTGTCTTCGCCTAGGTACTACAGGGGAGAACGTCGTTTGCTCCGTTCGTCCCTAGCCGAGCTGGCAGCACAGAATGCGTGGCTGGCGCGGCTATGAAGCCATCATGGAGTTTTTTTTTTTTTTTTTTTTTTTCCTTCCTCGATGGAAGCCATGCCCTAGGTTAGTTTGGTGCATTTGTTGCTACGGTAGCTATTGTGGGCGAGCTCCACCACTGGAAAAGCTGGCGCCACCGTCGGCGTGACGTGGTGTGACGTCTGCTCGGAAGCGCCGAAGGGAGCTGAAAACGAAAGTTTAAAGTCCCACCTTCCTTCCGGTTCTGATTAAGTGGGGATGTCTTCCCGCCTCGGGTGTCCGCTTGACAACACTTGAAAGCACTATAATAGGTAGTGGCTGCCTTTGAATGCGTCCAAAATGGTAGGCCACGGCTCGGTGCCGCAGCGCCGGACGTACGCAACGGAGCCCTGTGTCAGCCTTCACACGTACCCGCAGGCCAAGAATCTGCGTGTACCTTGGATTGCGAAACTTAGAACCGGCAAGCAGCCATCTACAACTCGGGTGTGTAGCAAGCACTTCCGCGAGGGAGATTTGTGCTATGGCGTTGGGGCTGCGATGTTCGGCGAGTAGCAGAAAGCGCACACTGAGAAGTTCGCCCGCGCGCGCTGCCCGGTTAATGCCATGACGATTTTCTCTATGAACTTGTTCATGCTAGATACTGGCAAGTTCACCATAATGGAAAGGGAACGGTAAGAAGCACATTAAAGAAAGGCATGGCATATGCTCATGTTTGTGTGAGCACCAAACAATGAATGTACTGGATTAACAAAGCGAAGCACCGGGAAATTCCTCGCTGAGAAGACCGACCAACATACAGTGCGACGCAACTTGAGAAATAACGATATTGAAACATCCAAGAATTTAGAAGAAGAAAAAAAAATGATTGAATCGTCGCGATGGCACATCACGAGTAGCCGTATAGCGTCGAAGTCCCTAGTTATAACGAAATTATTTTTGAACAGCTCTGATAGCGTCCACGCAACAATGGTTGCTTGTGTACAGTCAAATGTTCATATGCTGCGGCCTAAAGCTCACGGCACGGTGCGAAAACGCGCGAAAGAGAAACATTGTGCGCGGACATGCATGCATGAAGCGCAGTCGGTCGCTGGGAACCCGTGCGATCGCTGCATTGAGGCTTCATTCTGGAATGCTCCATTTGGTTATACAGACAGCACACTGTAAGAACATATTTCATATTGTCTGCTCTTTCCCGAAACGAAGACGGCGTCACCAAGAACGGAAGACGACGTCACCAAGAACGCGCCACCTTCGACAGCTGTGATCAAGAGAGTATTGTCTTTCTTTAGAGACAATGAACTTCGGTTGTTACTGAGTGACTATAGAAGGGCGGCTTCGTGATAACTCCGGCTGCTGTCTTCAACAGAAAAGCCATCCAGGCTGTCGACAAGAACTTCGTTCTGGCAAACGATAAAGCTCAGAAGGTAAAACGCAAAGCCGTTTCTTTGTTGGAAAATATAGGCCTCACCAAGACTGCGAAAGAAAGAGCCCCCCCCCCCCCCCCCCCCCCCCCAGCAGTGTCATTACCGGAGTTCTGTTACCCACATAATTTGAGGATTCGTTTGCGTTGCCTCTAACTTTTCACTTATGTTGTGGGCGCGGACGTGCACGGCTTTTAATTTATAATTTCGCTTTATTTCGGCAAATCCTGACAATAGGAGGACAAGCGCATTAGAAGCACCAGCGGCGGCCACCTCATCCGTGTTTCCTGACTTCAATGTTTTTTTTTTTTAATTTTCCGCTGAGAACACCATGCACAAACACAATATATTTAAATATATATATATATATATATATATATATATATATATATATATATATACAAGCCAAAGTTTATTATATTTTTTAAAGCGAAGGAGGTAGCCAACTAAATGGATAGCCTATGCCTAGAAAATGAATATGTTGATGTTTGTTCACCTCACTTCAAGTTACTTTGCATGCTTTTTTGACCCTGAAAAAAACCTGCAGACTTCAGTGACCCCTTCAGCAGAGTCTTCTATCAAAGGCGCGTGAAAAGCACTTGAGTGATATGTGTCACAATATTGATTCTCTTTCCAGTAAGCAATGCTAACGACTGGCGACAAAAAAAAAAAAGCAAAAAAAAAACTCTTCTAATTATTACAACATTTACGCGTTAGGGATGGAAACATCGCCTCTTGCATGCAGAGGCCATAAATACGGGTGTGTCAGCAAACACTTTAAAAAAAATGTTAAAGTTGTCTGTGGCAGATAGCACAATTCTAGTTCATGAGCTGGTCTACTCGAAGAGGCGGACATTACTTGCACAAAAAAAAAAATTGAAATGCATAATCGACTAATCAACAAAAATTCATCAATTAGTTTTTTAACATATTAACTTATGGCCCATGTTGCAATTTACAAATTCTAGCCGTGGAGTTTGCAAGGCGGATGCACTAGGAACTAATTCTCAGGATGGCACCAGTTTCGAGATATTAATTCCCGAACATTGCGGAGACATGCATTGCCGTTCCAGTTACTTTTGTGCTAAACCGCCGTGGTTGCTTAGTGGCTATATGGTGTTGGACTGCCAAGCATGAGGACGCGGGATCAAATCACGGCCACGGCGGCTGCATTTCGATGGGGGCGAAATGCTAGAACACCCATATGCTTAGATTTAGATGCACCTTAAAGAACCCCCAGGATGGTTTAAATCATTCTAGAGTCCTCCACTACGGCGTGCCTCATAACCAGATCGTGGTTTTGGCACGTAAAACCCCATAATTTATATATCTATTCATACTTTTGTGCTTCGATGCATAAAACGACGTTTTGTTAAGAAAGTGACTGGCACGACAATGCATTTCTCCGCAAAGTGAGAGAATTAATATCTCGACACTGGTGTCAGCCTGAGAATTAGTTCCAAGGGGATCCGAACTCCACGGCTAGAATTTGTGAATTGCAACATGGGCCCATATGGTAATTAGCTAAAAACGGAATTGGTTTATTTTGTTAATTAGTCGATTAAGCACTTCAATTTTTTGTGCAAGTAATGCCCGCCTCTTCGAGTAGACGAGGTCATGAACTAGAATTGTGCTATCTGCCACAGGCAACCATTAAAAATTTTGAAAGTGTTCGCTGAAACACCTTGTACTCGTATATAGAATTCACTCAGTAGCCGAAATGATGCCAAGCCGGATTCACTCGAAATCAGAATAAATAGAAATCTAGAAGTCATGCGCAGCAGCGCTTATACTCGGACTCAAAGTAATAAAAAAAAGTGCAGTTTGGTCGGGAAGGCGAAGCAGTATTAGTGATAGCGAAATAGAAGACAATTACTCGAAGGAAGATTCTTGCCGTGTAAATCCGTGTAAGGATCGCACCTGTGTAAGGGCCGCACCCACAACTTGACAGCCAGTATTCAAAAAAAAAAAAAAAAAAAGACATCCAACGGAGAAGCAATCGCGTTCCGTGCGCAGATTCTGATCGGGCTCAACAGCGAATTGTCGCGCGCAGCGTACTTTCGCGCGTCGCTACTGGATGTCGTGAGGAGGCGATCGCGGAAGTTTACGGCGGATTTCATACTCGTAGTCGGAAAAATGAGGTCATATGGCCCGGTCTCTTGAACGGCCCGTCAAAATCGCGACAGAAAAGTGCGGCCTTTACACGAGTCTATACGTTAATTAGTTATAGTGGCCATATAAATTGTAGTAAACATCCACCTAAAATTAAAATAGCAAGCATAGTGTAATGCACGGACCACGGACGCCGGCAGCGGAGGCGAACGGTTCGTACAGCCGCGCGATTCACCGCAACTCCCAGCGCGAAAGACTAAGCAACACCCCAGGGGCGCTCCGTGCTAACACGACCATACGATACCCCCTAACGCCACAGTTCTGCGGAGACGAGACCACACTTATGCCACATGATCTACGAGCAAGAATCTATGTGAACCCCATCCCACGTCATATGAACCCTCACTTCCACGTGAAACGGCGACAAGCCCGAGCAGCCATCCCGCGCGAAAGGCAGGAGGACGCAGACACATACTTTACTGACGCGGGCTTATACCCCCGAGGTCAGACAGCGACTCCTATACTTATGCGGCTGTCTCGACAAACCGGGGGAGACCGATCGTAGCAGCAAGCGCCGCGGCGGAATCCGCGGCCATAGCCCTAGCCATCCGAGACGCTGAGGCCAAGAGCCAGTCGGCTTATATACTCACAGACTCGCAAGACGCCTGCCGGCTCTTCCTTCGGGGAGTTCTACCGGCCGGGGTCCTTTGCATACTAGAACCAAGCCTCCAAATGCATGGACCACGGGATAACCTGGTGTCCCGCGCACACCGGAGTGGAGGACAATGATCGGATCGGATCGTCTGGCTCGAGTTATAACAGGCTGAGCCGCGATACATACCGCTCGAACGGACGCCTCTCCGACACCCGGCAGCACACCGAGAGACATACTTGAGGCACAACGACTAGGAAGACGAACCAAAGCTCCATCTCACCCCAAGCTCAACAGGCGACAGGCTAGGGACTGGCACCGAATATAGACAAACACCTACCCACACCTACATAGACTCAACAAAATGTTTCCCGACAAACACAGCGACATATGTCCATGGTGCGACTCCACCTCGACACTACAACACATCACTTACCAATGCACGCAGCGTCCGGCAGACGCCGTCTCGCCGCTACTTCACGACACACTCAGCAATTGGTCGTGGGAGGCACGACTCTCCGAACTGGACTTGAGAAGCCAATTGGCGACCCTCGACCAGGCCCGGTGCGCCGCAATAGCCAGTGGGGCCCTGGAAGAGGGGCTCCACCCACAGTAACCAAGCACGATCTTTATTTCAATAAAGTTGTTTTTCTCTCTCTCCGAAAATTAGATTCATCATCATTATCTGCCTATTTTATGTCCACTACAGACGGCCTCTGTCAGTGATCTGCAATGACCCCTGTCTCAACTCTGCAACACTAGGGGCTCGGAAAGACAGCCCGGCAAGGAAGACGGCGGGCATGAAGTTAGCAGCCATCCCTGCTCGCCCTTGATCATTGCACCCACCAATGATTACCCACAATTAGATATGGCACGCGGGCCGCATAAGCGTCAGCCGCGCACAGTCATTCACAGCTATATACGGCAGGGCTAGAGGAGAAGACGCGTGCTCTCCCTCCATTCGCGTTTGATTACGTGACCTACAACTAACCCGAATATTGAGCGCGTGGGAAGATAATGCCCATCAAGCCGCCATATTTTTTCGGCTCACTGTTACGTGCTTTTTCCCACTCCCACAGTGTATGGGTCGCTCATTTATATGACTTTTCGATTTAATACGAAACATCACGGCGATGACAACAGCGAAAATTTGCCTGGAGTGTCGGTATAATTACTTTCGCCATAAAGCGAGAAACAGAAAATTGTTAGCAAAGGATATATATATATATATATATATATATTGTAAGGCAGCAGCACAGCTGTTGTCTCGACGCCTTTATTCGACTGAGCCACGCGCTGAACGAAGACGACGCGCACAGTGATCATGATTATGTACAGGTGAAGAAGATGAAGGATGAATATTGTGCTCACTCTAATTACCCCCTCGCGCGGAAGCGGCCAACCTGGCAGTTGCTTATAGCGGTGCGGTACGCCGTTGGAATGGCTTTAGGCGCGAAACATGGACGATTTCTGTGCCACGGTAGCGGCCATCGGAAGGCGTGACGGCGGGAGTGACGCGGTAGTTGATGTACATGGATATTGTGTCAGAGAGAGTTCGATGAAAGCACTCTGTGAGGCCATTAGTCTGAGGATGGTAGCATGGTAGTCGTCTTATGGATGGTGTTGCATGTGCGGAGGACGTCCTCGAGTAGCTTCGACAGAAACGCCTTGCCACGGTCACTGAAAAGGACCGTGGCTCTATGTAGTAGAAAGATGGCTTCCAAGAAGAAAGTCGCAATCTCCTCCGCGGATCCTGAAGGTAGCGCAGCTGTTTCGGCGTACCTGTTTAAGTGGTCGACTGCAGTGACGACCCATCTCTTGCCGCTAGCTGATAATGGCAGCGGTCCGTAGAGGTCAATCCCGATGACTACGAATGGAGCGTCAGGACAGGGAAGAGGTTGCAGCAGTCCAGCCGGAGGTGAAGTGAGCCGTTTGCAGCACTGGCAGAGCGAGCAAGAAGCGACGTATTTCGCTACGCAGGTGGCAAGTCCAGGCCAGGAAAAACGACCGCGGATGCGTTCATAGGTCTTGTGAAAGCCAAGATGACCAGCCGTGGGATCATCGTGAAATGTCTTCAATATCTGTTCCCTGAGTGATCGAGGAGCGACAGGAACCCAATGCTGTCCTTCGGGGTGGAAGACATGCCGGTATAGGATTGAGTTTTCACACTTGAAGTTCTGTAACTGGCGACGGGCTCGTGCGTTAGGAGGAGGAGATGGGCCGTGAAGGCGTTCCATAATTGAGTGGCAGTAAGCGTCGTTGCGTTGGTGGGACGCAAATGTCTCAGGGTGGAAAGAAGGAAGACCGTTGAGAGCGGCAAGTGAAAGAACTGCAGAGGAGGAGGAGGAAAAAACTTTATTAAAAATTTCAGGCAGTAGATCTGAAGGCCTTGGCCTCTAGGTTGCCTCGGTTGAGGCGACCTGCAGAGCCCAGGTCGTAAATTTTCTTGGACGGTCTTAAGAGGGCCTCCCAGGATTCCTCCGAGGGAGCTGGCAGTAAGTTTTTTCGGAGGGGGCTTGGCAGAGCATCCCCATAAGATATGATTTTGGGTGGCCAGCTGGTTCTGGCCACAATTTAGGCAAGTTGGGTCCACCTGTCCGCACGTAATATATGTCAATCTGTGTGGGCAGGGGAAAGAGTCAGTTTGTATCTGACGTAAAATCGTGGCCTGTTCCCTGGATAGCTCCTTATTAGGAACTAGATAGATTTTCCTAACCTCTTTGAAAAATCTGGCAAGTTCATTAAATGTGGTCGCTGGCTCGCTCCAGAAGTCCACCAAGTCTGAGGAGCACCCCGCTCGGTTGTTTAAAGGGCAACTCCGGCGATTTTTTGACCATGTCGAGCTAATAAAATATTTAGGTTCCCGAGACCCTCCTGTGACGCACCTGATAGGAGAATTGTTCCGCAAAGTCGAAAATAATTTTAAATAAGCAAAAAAGCGCAAAAACGAAACCGAAACCGGAGCAAGCAGCCGAGCGAACCTCTGCGTGTGACAGACGCGCGTGCCACGGTGGCCACGGACGCACAGCAACATGCTGCTCGCTGCATGACGCGCGCGTTTTTTGCCGCTAGCGTGGCCGTACCCTTATAAACGGAATATCTATGAACCAAAACCAATTTTAGGGCCACAACGCGTCATGGACACCATCTTTATATAGCAAATACAGATCTCAAGGGCCATACTTTTGCTGGCGGAAACCGAAAATACGTCATAGTTGTCGCCCCCAGCACTTTGGGCGGCTAATGCCATCGTCAAGCCACCAAGCCAAGCGACATGAAAAGTCAAAGTGGCCGCTCAGGCCGGCGCAGGGTGGCAGTTCGCAACGTATGATGCGGGAACGGTCCCACAGTTGCGACGCAACAGCGGGGTTACCAATGCATTGAGTTCTATGGGAGCTGTGCCGGGACCGGTCGAAAACGATGTAACAGCCAGGCAAACGCAGCCCCCGGGAACGTAACAGCGAGGTTCTAATGTAACACTATATGACGCTACGACGCCATCGTGACGCTCACTCTTCGTTTCCGATGCCTCGCGCTTGTGCGAAACGACACGCGTCCACGCATCCGGTACCTGGTGTGACATTCCGAGGATGAGTGCTTCGACGAAAACGGAAAACGGGTGCGCGTTACAATTGAGGGCGCGTTAGAATCGAGTAAATACAGTAAACGTTTATTTTTCGAATTTTCGTGCCGAACCTGCATATAACGAAATCCTCTTTATAACGAAGTTTTTCGGGAATTTGTCAGTTTCGTTATATCCAGGTTTAACTGTACATGCTTATGGCCTGACAGTATCCATGGGTGCAGACAAGCACCCCCTCTCCCATTAAAAAAAAAGATAATAATAATAAAGGCAATAAAAACAAGAAAGCAATGCAGCGCTGCATTGCTTTCTTGTTTTTATTGCCTTTATTATTATTATCTTTTTTGAGCATAAAATCTCAAGTATAAAAAAAAAAGAAAACCAAACAAAAAAAAGAAAAGAGAAAATCCACGTGCACTCATAACCACAACCAACACAGGAGTGCTTGTCAGTCTGATAGTGCAGGCCACTGTCTTGATCAAAAGTGACATAATGCTTGCTAAAGGTATTGCTCCTACTTGCCTCTGAGTGAAATTAAAGGAGTGCGCACGTTAAAGAACCCCAGGTGGTCTAAATTAATCCGGAGTCCACCACTATGACATGCCTCATAATCAGGTCATGGTTCTGGCACGTAACACCTTGCAAATTTTTTAACTGGAGGAGTGCTGATGAAAGTGTCACGGTGGTTTTCAATGGTAACGAGTTCCAATAACTCTCCTGACAACTGGTGCTAGTAATTACGAGTGATGAAGTAGGTGCTATGAAATTGCAAGTTCCATTTGTGCTGTCGTTATGTGGTGAGACAATTGGCTTGCTGAAAGTAATTTATTTGAACCTATGTGCTCTCTTGCAAAGTCATTAAAACATCTGTTGGTTTGTCCAATATATACTTTACCACAAGACAAATTGGGCTGCTCGGTTCCCTGTCTTCTCATCCATGGCTTCTAGGGTGGAACACCCGGAATCACCTGTGGCCCTGCAGTTCAGCTTCATACGGAGACTGCTGCAGAGCCCATGCCAAGGCTTCATCTTCTGTCTGCAGGTGAGACACACTAGCACGCTGGCTTTGTGCTTCGCGTGTAGACACTGCGGCCACTCGCTTGAGGACGGGGCTGGAGGCTTTCTGCTGAAGTCTAGCCACTGCGGCAGCACTGTAGGGCACAAGAAAAGCGTGCGATTTTGGGGACGTTCATACAAGCAGTACTGTACATCACACACTCAAGCGCAGAGCCACCATCAACTCCGGCGCAGCAGCGGCGCCACAAGCGGGCGTGTCACGTCCGCGGGCACCACAGGGCACCACCCCAACCAGCACCAGCACAAGGTAATTCAAGATAAATTTTTACATTAAAATAAAGTTTTACTGATGCATCTGGTAAATGACATCTAAAGATAGAATGTTAACGTGTTCTATGTTCTTTTTTTGCAAGACTTTTTGCTCAAGAGCACCATTCACCAGAAAGCATATAGGCAAAGCACAAGTACACAGCCTTGCTTGGGGCTGAAGCGACAATGCTGACACCTGCCCTCACTGCAATTCTTAAAATTGTGAGTGAGCCCATTCATGTAAGGCACGACTGCAACCTTTTATATATATATATATGCTTGCATAAGGATTAGGTACAGCCTCCCGCATTTTTAGCTATATCACGCGAACGTCCATCACGCACCATTTTAGCGCCTTTTGAGCGGCGACAATCAGCGAGACCGACAGAAGTACTCTCAAGTGCACTAATCACTCTCTTGTGCAAGAGTCATCTAATGCGATGTTCTCTTCAGGATGACGTACGACCATATTATAGTGTTCTTGCGCGATATATGGTAGTTAAAAATGCGGGAGGCTGTACATTAACCTTTCCTGATTCAATGATTCTGGTAGGAATCATAATATCTTGCAAGAAGCACCCAACACTGACAAAAATAAACAACAAAAGTACTTTCAGGAATGTGGGTGTCAGCAATGCTTATTACATAATTTGTTGGCTTTGTCCTGCAGATAAATATGGCTCTTGAAACTTCACAAATGTCCATAGGTCGCATCACGCTGAGGTTAGGTCTCTGCACTCTATTTTTGGAGCCTGCTGCTTAACCCCTTAACCGTTTTATTATTTGGACAATTTCTGTGCCCAAACTGCTTATTTTTTTTAAATTTGATATTAAATATTTTTCTTCTAAAAATCAAGTTATCAGTGTCGAAAAAAAATCAAGCACATACTAAGTCAAATTAGCATATTAAAGTATATTATAAAGGAGGCCAGCTACCTGCTAGTAATCAACAATAAAAAACAGAGCAAGAGTGCTGTTCGGAAAGCTTTATCAAGTCATCAGGTAATGTTATATTGAATGCCCTTACCAGGGACGCCTAAAACGGAAACCGAGGAGCCTTTGTAGGAATGTCCTTCACATCGATGCGCCGCCAATGAGGCGCACTCGTAATACTGTCTTCTGAGCAGTTTTTTTCATCTGATGAACTGCTAATTTCGAAGTCATCGCTATGTTTCGCTTCCAGAAACGAAGCAAACTTCGGTTTCTGAATCATTATCATCCAAAGAGTTGGGCGACGGCGAAATGCTTCTTTTCCGCGACGACGGACCAGAAACGCATGTATCTCCTCCACCAAATGCCATTTTTTTAAACACAAGTTTCCCCCCAAAGAAATGTGAAATGGCGGTTGAAAAAACAGAAATTACCTGCCCAGTGCTGCCATCTGCAAAGCGACACACCAACTAGCCCATAAACGAGCGTGTCTCGTTCAAAACACTCATCCAAAACCGTTTTGGGACAGTTCGGCAAAGACGAGCCGTGCTTGTCCGAAACGGTTAAGGGGTTAATATAACGTGCCTTGGGTAGCACAAAAATGGTCTTCGTATAATCTGCAGCCATATTTCATGCCATTAAGATTGCGAATTAAAATGTCTGAAGAATCACATGTCGCTTACAACACATATCAATTTTTGGCAGTTTATGAGAAAACCATTCGATTCATTGCAAAATCTACAGTGGGAATTCCTAAAATGTTTCTTTGACTCTTGACGTTCAGATGCCCGTAATATAAAATTTTCAATTCATTTAAAAAAAATTGGACCGGGAACAGTTAATGCACACAGCCTCATATTTGTGACATGCAGTGCCAGGGTATCACATGAAGAAACATTTAGAAAGTCATCACAGCATCTAGACAACACTCTAATTCACGATCTAACTCAAGCACTGAGCCATGTGCTTGGTTTGGTTAGTCAGTGCTGGAACCACCACAAACCTACGCACCTCAAAATGCCCAACCACAACCTCATGCAGGTTAACCAATTCTACACTTTGTAGCCATTCAGCTGTTGCAGTGGCCTCAGCTTTCAAGCAGGACAACATGTAATTTGCTGATTCATGCCTCTGCCAAATTTCTGGGGATCCAATTGCCCAGTGGTTCAAGAACTGAAATGCAAAGGCAAAGGTTGATTCTTCAATTAGTAAAATACATGTGGGATGTGGGAAGCAATCGGCTTCATGAATATGCATGTTGTGCTTTTTCAAGAAAGATGTTGAAACTTCTCCTTTTTTTTTTTTTTTTTAAAGGAAATACTGCAGTAAAAAGTGAAAGTGCACAGTGCCGTAGAGATGATGAGGAATTGCAGAAAGATTTCAAAAGAGAGGCTAGGAAGGACATTATACAGTTAAACAAGGATATAACGAAATTGACGAATTCCCGAAAAACTTCGTTTTAAAGAGGATTTCGTTATATGCAGGTTCAGCACGAAAATTCGAAAAAGAAACGTTTACCGTATCTACTCAATGAATTCTAACGCGCCCTCGATTGTAATGCGCACCCGTTTTCCGTGACCAAAAAAGAGGGGAAAAATCCTTTACAGTACCGCGAAGCTCATGCTTTCATACAGAAATACAACTATCGCTCAAGATTTACTCCCAATACACTAAAGTTGCGATGAACAAAAAATTCCCAGTTTCGCCCGAAAGGCGAAGCATTGATTGCGACAGAAAATTAGCAGACAGCTATACGAAGTAAGGATAGTAGTTTTATCGGCCATATAAACGTGTAAACATTCGCTGTTTAACTAAATTGGTAGACTACTAAGCACACGTACTACAGCACATGGTCGAAGCTACGGGAGCCTGGTTCGAAGTATAGTGTTCTAGAATAGTACACTGTACTCGAAGTGCGTAGGAGGTGGCCATATTGAAATGCCGATGGCGATATGGTAGCGCAAATTTAGGGTCGCGCAGGCAATTTTTGGAGCCGTTTTATCGCGAGCGGGAAAGGTCACGCCCGTGGCGGCAAGATCGCATGGTCGAGGAATGCAGGCCCGCCTCGCGCACACACGCACCCACGCACACGTGCGCTCGGTCTCGCCTCACAGTCGCCGTGAATTCGAGCGCGCCAAGCACGACGCCGCTGCTTTGCATTTCGTCGCGGCAGAGAAGGTGCTTCCGGTTGCTGTTCGCGCAAAAAAATGACAAAATTTGGGGTGAAATCTCTACGTTGTCGGCGGGGAAAATTCATTATTTTGACGCAGTCTTCCGCTGCCACTTCGTTATGTAGAGGTCTCAAATACATGTGCTTCTATGGAGTAACGGCGGGGAATAGAAAAACTTCATTATATCCAGGAATTCGTTATATGGAGGTTCGTTATAAGCAGGTTTAACTGTATAGCTAAAGCAATACAGCAGAACCATTAATCCTGAGGTTCTAGGCCTTCCACTGACTCACAGTGAGGACTTGTGGGTAAACGTTGCAAAGATTGCCATGTCAATTGGTACTAATGTTATAGCTAATAACATAACCATCACACATCATGGACCATAAAGGAATAAAAACAAACACGATTTATCGCATAAACACATAATTGATATGCGAGCAGGCGTGAACGGCATGAATCGTGATATTGGGTGTGGTGACGGACAAGTCGCACTAGCCAGTGTGACCATTGGTCGCCAGGTGCAGTCGATCACGTGACCTCTGTCAATCACCAGTGACAATGCAGCCTTTCACACAATATGTCACATCGCACTCTAATGGCTGCTTGAATTATTTCAAAAGTTGGATTATGAAGGTTAACATCCTGAAACGTACTGCACAGTGGATTATGAAAGATGCAGTAGTGGAAGACTCTGGATTCAGCGAAGCATTCAGATTTCAAGCAGTCAGCAAACTATTGGGAACCACCATGCAGGCACTACTTTGACACACATAACTCACACCTAATATGGCATCCCCATCACATCAAAATGCATTGCACATATTAGATGGCAGCTGTGTTGGCTAGAGGAAGTAGACAAAACAGTGCTTATGTCCTGCTAGGGAGCAGGAGCCAGAACTGGTTTAGAATAAAGGATGAGTCAACAGCTAGATTATCCATGCCTCAGAACAGAGCACCTGAACATCTTTGCCCCTGGCAGTGTTGAGAGCATAAGACATGACACCAATGCAAAGACCAAGTTGCCTGGTAAAGCCGACTCCAACTCATGAGATTCTTGATTTGTAAAACGCTGAACATATTTGGCTCCGAGTCAACTCGCCACCTATCAACCATATAGTGGTTGATAGGTGGCATTCTGGCGGAATGCCACCTATCATGTTGCTTGCAACTTTTGGAAGGCTGGGTTTGCCTGCAGCAAGCAACACCCCTCCTCCTCCTTTAGATGCGTCCATCAGCAGAAATGCTAACATTCTCAATGTATATGTTCAATCTTTTTTCCACAGATGTGCCTCTTACTGCACTGTCAACCCAATCAACAAGCATTATGTCATCGGTACGTACCTCTGCACTTGTGCAGTAACAGGGAGAGCTGAGTACCCAAGTGAAGCTTTGTGAGGTGATTCTTGGCTGGATTGTGCAAAGCAAATTAACTAATTAGCCTGATAGCAGATACAAGCACAAGTACACAACAGGAGTGTCTGTCAAATGTCTCAGGTTCACACAAATGACAGTACCCCAGGAACAATGATTTTCAGGTAATTTTAATAGAAAAAATTACTTTGAAATTTATGCACTAAGTACCAAAAACACTGCCTTTCAACTATAAGCGTCTGAATCACAATGTGTCATGTAGGCCAGCTGGAAAAACATCACAACAGGATTTTTCCGAGTGTGAAGCAGATATAGAGACAACCAACACTCCTCTGCCTAGGAAACACCTATTGAAGCAATGGCTCCTAAGAAAGCCTGTGCCACTATCCAAATAATCAAGAAACAGCAATGAAGAAAAATGCAACAAAAAGATCACATCAAACTAGCTCAGAGTATCAAAAATTGGCCAACACTGTCAGGCCTGCCTGCTGGAAAATGTGTTGCAGCAAGGTTCAATCAGTACAAATGATATGCAAGGAAGTGATGTCAAGGTTCAGACGCTGAGCTCTGCTTTTCTACAGGACCTTGGTGATGGAGCTATAATAAATGCCCTTCTGACTTTGCCATTGTTTTGACTACTACTATGGTTTCCTGGAAAACTGGCCTTCCTGGCAACTCAAGAGGTCAGGACATCATTGTAGCACAGTTTCAAGCTAGTACGCTGTCTTTCACTTACGCTCTCTGACATCATCAATTCAGGTCATCTGACAGCGAATATTTCCCACAGGACATATTAGCAACCATGGTATTTGGTGAGGTAAGAAATGTGGAAAATAGCTGGAGGTGGAAGCAGTTCTTTTGATCAAGTATTTAACTGAGCTTTTAACTTTGCATGGCTTACATGTGCAGTTATGTCTTCGTCATATCTAAATTTGTACTGGGTGAACGCTGTACTTCTGATAGAGAAGTCAGATCAAAACAACACAGTGGCGTGATGAGGAAAGTGGACAGTACAATTGTTTTAAAGCATTCTTTCATGCTGAGTACTAAGTCGCAAGTTCGGTATTGCCAAAAAGCAGCCAGGTCAACTAGATCAACAATGGACATAAAATGCCAAATTAAACGGCAAAAGTATGAAACAAGACCTATGAGACCTATAAAGCTGTGAAGTTCTTTGAGGCATGTGTGCACTTTGGGAACGTGGCAAATGTGTGAACTTTCAATGAACAAACAATTTAGTCATTGAAAACAACTTATTGTCAGGTATAATAATTAAGTTGTTTGGCGCCAAAGTGAAATTTCATCACACAGGGTTAGAGGCCTGCCTATAAAAAAAGAAAAACTAGAAGCTCATTCCCTTACTTAATTTTGATACGCTCGAGATTCCATACCCTGTGATTAAATTGACTATGGTACCTTTATCAAGTCATCGGGATATAAACCTAGGTAAGAGAGACTTAATGCCAGTGATTGCCACAGAATAGGCGAAAGCACAAGAAATAATAAATGGCATGCTCTCACCTGAACGGTAAAAAAAAGAAGGAAAGAGAAAAGAAATGACGGGTGTGGTGTCAAAGAATGAAAAAGAAAAAAAAAACATGGAGAAAAAATTATGGAGACACAGTCATGCATCATGCGAAAGGTTGTGGTTTCTGCAACTGTTCGCACAAGCCTTGACACTGTACATCATGTGCCAAAAAATGCTCCATAAGCGGATGGCTCAATCACTTTGCAGTTGTCCTAGCCTTAATTTGTGAGCAGCAAGAGCAGGACGTGTCTCATAAAAATAGCTGAATTTGCAGTGCTTGCTTGCACTGAACCACATGTAGCATCCTGTGGCTCCTGAAGTGTGTCGGCTATCTCGAGGTGAAATGTACCATTAAGTCTGATGCAGGACAAACTCTGATACACATGCATTCAGCCAGATCTTCCAGATTCAGAAAAGAGTGAAAGACCAGAGGAAAACTTGTAAAACTACAAAATGGCAACCTTATTTGATAAATCAAAGTTGTTTCCACTAAGAAGCACCTGCACCGACAGAAGCTGTAAGTTGCAGTAAATATTAGACTTAAGAAAGTGAGTGCACCGATATGCTACACCCAATAATAAACACAATTTCAATGCACGGATAAAGGCAGCCCTGCCTCGTCTGAAAACATTGTTCTCACCTTTTGCTCGCCTGTTTGCCACATAAGGGCTGAGGATTAAGACAGAGTCTCACTGTTTAGTGCAATGCCTTTGTCACTGGCTGGCCACAAATTAAGCATTAACAATGAGGTGTAATATCAGCATTAAAGTGTTCTCTTCAGCTCCTACTTTGTGACTGATGAGCCCGCTGTGTTTCCATAGGGCCGGATCCAGCTCCGCAGGGTCAACACTAAATTCCAGTTTTTTACAGGAGCATGAACACCTGCATAAATAAAGTTTTCTATTTTTTACACACTGCAAGTAGGTGCCCAGAGTTTTATTGCGATAGCAATTATATGGACACTCAAAAGCAGATTTCTGCCGTCGGCGTCGCCGTCGCCGTGAGGTTCCGTATGACGTCAATGGATATGAAATCGTCGCCGCGCGCCGAACGCTGTATGTGCGAGTGAAAGGGCGCGAGGGACGCGCGCTCTCACGGGGAGTGAACGCACGGCGGAGAACAAACGCGCGTTCTGCTCTGTGCTCCCTTAAGGGCTGCAGAAGTAGGCGTCTCTTTCCTCCTCTACAATCACCATATATGTAGAGCAAACGTGCCTTCTTCCGACGCACGAAAGGCCGTGGGGGGGAGGCGACGTTTAGCTGCGGCACCAAGTGCCTATTTATATCAGAGGCTCCGGCAACAGTCACCAACGCCGCAAGCATTTTGAGCGAACGCGGGCAAAACGCCGACGGCGTCGACAACAGTTCTGCGTGTTGCCGGTGCCGCTGCATGTCCAAGTTTATACAGCTGATAAAGCTGCTATCATTACTCCGTATAGCTGTCTTCAAATTTGCTATCGCAATACATGGCTTGCACTGACGTCACTTCCGCCAATGCTGGGTTAGGTTTCCGCCATACCGGAGCACCCGGATACGCCACCCGGAGCACCACCATATGGCACCACGCTGTTAGTCGTATGCGAATGGCACTGTTTTGCAATGGCTATTTGCGCAGTTGTTGGGTGTTGCAACCGCAGTAAAAGCAGCTCGAGGAAGGAGTCGGCAAACACGAACCTTTTTCGGCTTCCGAAGGTTGTGGAATGGCAAGACGAACGAACGAAAGCACTTAGCTCGAAGCGGCGCAGCCTGTGGCTTGCGCGTATCAAGCGTGCTGATCTCAAGGGCGATCTCCCAAACATTCGAGTGTGCGGCGCCCACTTCGTAACAGCTAAGCCTGCGCAATATTACATAATGCGCACTTAACGCTGCACTATAGAATCACATTTGTTTGCATTTGTAGGAAGACCGTCCAAGCTCTGAAGAAACGAACCCGGACTGGGCGCCAACGCTTTTGCTAGGCTACAAAGCAAATAATGAAGGCACTGCGCGCTACGAGCGTGCTGCAAGGCGATGGTTTAAACGAACGACTCCCGAGGTTGACGCGGTGACCGCTGCACCGGCAAGAGCTTTTGGAGTCGGCGAAACGCCACCCGAAAACCGCTACGACGACGGTGACGACGACCGCACATACACAGACAGCCCGTTGAAAACTGTTGAAATCAAAACATGCATGTAAACAATGCAGAAATATCGATCCAAATAAAGCATGGAAAGTACGCACATCATTCTCCCAGCCACAAAACACTCGGGCAAGCTGCATATCCTGTTTGAAAATTTTCAGACCCTAGCACATAAACTCCGCTTTTACGGGATTGTTAAATGGACAGTATCAGTTCGTTTCTTCTCTGCACCAAGCTCCAATCTTGCGTGTCTCCTGCACGTACCACTGACTAACCAGGGAATGCCTCTGAATGTTATAAACAAAATGCGGCATGGAAAACGGGGGCTGCAGCCTGCATCTCCTAGTAGGAGCACCTTTTCTCCTTGCAGCCGCTTCGCCTACAGTGTTTTCACCCAACCGCTTGTGAAGTAGTTGTGGGATTCAAGCGATTTATAAGCCTTCATTTCCTCTAGTGTCGCGAAGCTTGAAGAGAAAACTAGGCAGTTTACATTGCATCCGTGTGAGACCTCGGGGAAAGCGCTAACGTCCATCGTCGTATCCGCACTCAGTCGCAACGTGTACGGGTCCACATCGTCGCACAGTTTCACTTTTTCTTGATATCGTGCACGCGCCGAACCGATCAGTCCTGCGTAAAATGCCTCGTTAAACGCAGGCCTACTGTAAACGGGTGGCATTTTTCGCGAGGAGCGGTGAAATCCGCTTAGAAAACACAGTGAGACCGCATAAGCGCACGCGATCAGATGCGAAGGCGGCGCGCGCGGTGCTCCGGCATGGCGCGGACGCAGCGGCGCGGGCGGACGTGACGTCACGTGCAAGCCATGTATTGATGCTTCACCTTTCAGGTGAAACTGCGACAACTTTTTTTATCAATCTTTTAAATCATGGACACAGGCGTACGTTATCCTTTTTATTTAATAAAGAGGGGTAAAGATCGACGAAAATCTCTTGAACGTGAATGTGTTTTCAAGATAGCGCCAACCTTTCCCTTTCCCTCAAGAACCACTTATCATCATCATCATGTGTTTTCTATTTGTAGTCACTTAGAAGGCTCGAGCTACAGTGGCTAGAATAGGGAAGTGTGATTACCGCCCAGCGGCTCCTATGGCAACCACCGTCGCCGCTTGTGATGCATCCGCCAGGGGGCGCTCGCACTCGTTTATACAGGGTGCTTATAAAATGGGAAAACAAGGTATCTGGGCCTATAGAGATACAGCAGGGGCTTAGGCAGGGGTGCCCTCTGTCACCTCTGTTGTTCATGCTGTATTTACAAGGATTAGAGAAAAAATTAGAGAGGAGCGGACTTGGCTTCAACCTTTCCTATTTCAAGCAGGGAGAATGGATTAAACAGTCATTACCAGGACTGATGTATGCAGATGACATTGTACTTATGGCTGACAGCAAGGAAGACTTGCAGAGATTAATGGACATCTGTGGTAAAGAGGGAGATAGCTTAGGTTTGAAGTTTAGTAAAGAAAAATCGGCAGTCATGACTTTTAATGATAATCAGGGCAGCGAGCATAGGATACAGGAGGTTACGCTGGAGGTGGTGGATAAGTACAAATATCTTGGAGTGTGGATAAACAATGGGGCTGAGTACCTAACGGAACATGAAAAATATGTGACGGCTAAAGGTAGCAGAAATGCAGCTGTGATGAAAAATAGGGCACTGTGGAATTACAATAGGTACGAAGTGGTGAGAGGGATTTGGAAAGGGGTGATGGTCCCTAGTTTGACTTTCGGCAATGCGGTCCTGTGCATGAGATCAGAGGTTCGAGCAAGGTTGGAAGTTAAGCAGCGAGGGGTAGGTAGACTGGCTCTGGGAGCACACGGAAATACACCAAATCAGGGGGTACAGGGTGACATGGGATGGACGTCATTCGAGTGCAGGGAAGCCAGCAGCAAGATAGAATTTGAGGAGCGATTGAGAGAGATGGCAGAAAAGCGGTGGGCAAGGAGAGTTTTCAGTTATTTGTACATGAGGAATGTTGATACAAAATGGAGGAAGCTGACCAGAAAACTGTCAATCAAATATTTGGACTGCAGGAGGGGTGCAAACCAGGAAACAGCGGTTAAGAAAAAGGTTAAGGAAACAGAGAGGGGTCTGTGGAAAACAGGGATGCAGACGAAATCAGCACTGGGCACATACCGAACTTTCAAGCAAGAAATTGCCAAAGAAAATATCTACGATAATTCTAGGGGAAGCTCTTTGTTGTTTGAAGCCAGGACGGGAGTATTGCGGACTAAGATGTACCGAGTCAAGTACCAAGGTATAGACACGTTGTGCTGTGCGTGTGGAGAAGAAGAGGAAACGGCTGAACACCTCATACTTTTCTGTAAGGGGCTTAACCCTACAGTGCAAAGCAACGGGGCTGATTTTTTCAAAGCATTGGGGTTTAGGGACAGTGAAGGCAAAATAGACTTTAAGTGGGTAGAAATAACCAAACAGAGGTTATCTGATTGGTGGATAAAATTAAGGCAGGGGTGAAATTTCACCCACCACAAAGTACAAATTATGTTAATAGCCATGGCTAGGTGGCGTATGCCACCGCCCGATTTAAAGGGTTCAGCCTCATCCATCCATCCATCCATCCACGTCAAGCTGCGCGCCCGATACGAATTGGTCCGCGAGTTTCTCCCGCTTTCTGTTGGAAATTCTCGTGCGAAGTAATGTTTCGTGCGGTGCCGACAAGTGCTCAGGGATGAGCTGCCGTCAAAGTCACTGTTTTGTGCCTGTCTGCACGACTGGTTACAAATCGTGCAAAAAAAAGTCGCTCTTCGGGGTACCGTAAGACGAGGAGACGTACCGAAAGTGGCAGCGCAACATACCTCGGGTGGACAAGCCACTCGAACGAAATGCCGCTTTGCGCGAACTGCATTTCGATCCGCAGTTTGTGTCGCGTCACTTTGAACACATCATCAGTGGTGAGCTGGTGCGCCTGGAAAGGAGCAGGCCATTGCTACAGCCGGATGCGATACTGACGATCTTTCCAAACGTCCCCAAGTACATCTCCAAGCCAGTGCCTAAGAAAAGTAATCCGAAAGAAATGTTGGATCCACAGTTTGCACCTCCACAAAAAAGAAATAGCGAATCGACGTGGCCTCCCCCGACACATATCGGATGAAGCACCCACGCTTGCCGCCAACTCTGAATTACCAAAATGTGATCCTGCCTTCCAATCAGTGGGGTAAGCACGTTTTTTTCTGAAACTTCCCTTTTTGTCGCATATAGCGTCTGCATACTGGGGCCAATCATGAGCTTGCTTCACGCCCAAAAGCTTGTGCTGTTTCGTTGTGGGGACAGCATGATCGAACACTAAGTGTTTGTACGTGGTGTCGAGCTCTCTCTTGATGAGCACTGCGATCATCCATCCCTCCTAGAGGCTGTTGACAGCATGCAACTCTGTTCTGACGCTGCGCGGTCGGTGGAGTTCCCTCTTGCGCGCAGCTCCAACATGACAAGCTGGTATGAAAGCCTCTACCCCACGAAGTGGAAGGGGCTTGTAAGTGGCCCTGAGAAGTGCTGCATCGCCTCCAAGTACCTCAGAAGGCTATTGCTCAACCAGAGGTGTCGACCTAGGCAGCTAAAGCGTAAGGAAAATTACGCCAGGAAGCTATAGGCAAGGACCCAAGCTACGGTGTGCCGCCTAAGAGCCAAAGCGAAAAGCTTGGACGAGGCTCTCGCGCAGCAAAAACAGGCAAATCACGCGATTGAAGAAAGTGCACTGCAGAAGAAGATCGAGAAGCTCCCACCCAAACAGAAGGCAGCAATCATGCAGTGCTTTGAAGCTGCAAAAATGATCAATAATTGCACCATATTTTGCTTATAACATACCAGTTTTCAAGAAATCTTGCAAACGTGAAAATATTGAGCGAGCCAAGGCAACTTTTATGTAACATAATCATCGGTGCATGCCAATTAAGGGCAGTTACATATATTTAAGTGAAATCCGATTGCATCTTTCTTTAACGAACAACTCGGACTCAATTCATCTTTGTAAGCAAGAACAGTTGTTTTCGTTCAAGCGTGCGTTTATAGACAGTAATTTGGCGCGTAAAATAAGACCGCAGTGAAGCAAAACTCGAGGCGTGTCCGCGCGGCCTCCGAGGTAAACATGCCAAGACGGCCTAGATCTCGCAAGCAAATGACGTGTTGTACGCGAATTTATAGGGCGCATATGTCGCTATAATGTTGCGGCGATCTTCGCGAACACGAGTGGCTGAGCAAGATGTGCCATTTGAGGTAAAGAAAAGGAAATTCGCATCGCGAATCGGGGCGCTTATCCGGCTAGTCGATCGTCGGGCCTGGTCGGGCGACGTGATGATGATTTATTGGCATCCCCTTTGAAACGGGGCGGCGACAAATAGTCACCTAGCCTGCTTGATTTAATCAGGTATACTATACATGTTCTTTATCTTGCATTTTTGTATACCTATCATTATTTTTCTTTTTCAAAAATTTACCTTGTACTGCTGCCTATGATTTTAAGAGATCAGGTCGCATCCATCTTTTCCCTACTGAATACAAGCGTCTACGTGAATACAAGCGTCAGCGCCGCCTTGCGGCTGCATCTGAAACGCGCACGCGAGCGGCGGGGCCTTCGTCACACTTCCCTATTCTAGCCACTGTACTCGAGCGTTGCATAATGCCGGTTCCTTACAGTCGCAATATAGGTAACCGGCTTCGCCGCAATGCATCGATGTTACGTGGTCAAGCACACGCAATGTATTGCAGTGAAGCATAACAAGAGTGTAAAGGGGCGCACACCGGCCGTCACGTCTCCTGTCACAGTACAAACACAGACACGCCTAATAAATGTGCTGGCAGGCCTTCAGATATATTTCGGACGTGGCTATATGGTGATTTGAGCGCTTGTTTCGGCCACCTAGCCGGAGATTAAGTACGCGTTCTATAATATACATGTGCACCTTAGAATAACTACACTGTAGAATAACTACGAATCTGTACCACGTAGTCGACCAGTGTTGCTGTACAGCTTTCGCAAGGGTCTACATAAACGGCTATATAATATTGCATGACGGCGTTCATTTTTCTTACTTTAACATACAGGATACGAAGTGTGTTTCAATTAATCGAAGCGTTTTCGTAAACACATCGGCGCGGCGTAATGCTTTGCCAGTGTTGCCGTACAGCTGTCACAATGGTCTACGGGGCATGGCGACGTTCAGTTTTGTTACTTTCACATACAAATATGTACAAACAGTTGCATTCATAAACTGTTTCCTGAAGTGTGCGGTATGCTCAACTACATTAATAAACATGCATCGGCACAACGTAGCCATGATGTCGTCCAAGAAGACACCTGGTTCTAAACGTATCTCTCTGCGACTATCTGATTTTAATATGCTACACCGTCGCAACAAAATGCCACAAGCTCACCTGGGCACGGCTTCATCGCCGCGCCAGCCACGCATTTTCTGCTGCCAGCTCGGCTAGGGACGAACGGAGCAAAAAACGTTTTCCCTCGTAGTACCGTAGTACCTAGGCAAAGATCTCAAAAAGTTCCCACATTTCTCTTTCACAACCGCTTCTCCTCACGCATGCGCAGAAAGAGCGGTTAGATCAGTCGGGGAGGCGTTCGTCGGGGGTCGGAGCAGCTGGTTCTTTATTACATTTGTTTCAGGGTGAGTGACGTCAGCGGAATCACATGGCGCTTGTTTACGTTCGGCAACGGCAAGTGTCGCTGAACTGGCTGAAAGGCGCTTGTGTATAGTTTTTGTTGTTTTGAATGCCTTGGCAGCGCCTCATCTGGTTGAGTACGGTTACACGAGACTCCGCATTTGCTTCGTTCTTCTCAAGGAGGAGAGGCGTCCGCCAATGAGACGTGGCAACGTCGCATTAGTTTTCCTCGAAGAGTTGCGAGGTTGCGACGCATTGTCGCAATTGCTTCTGCTTAGGAAGTACCGGGGGGGAAAAATATTTACTTTTCCCCAATTCTCTTCAGCACAAGTGGACCTCGGCCGCAGTAGCGACCCCGGATCTTCGTTGCAGATTGACCACAGACATGCCTGTCAAGAGGGACGAGATGTTGGATGTTCTGTGCATGGTGTCAAAAGAAGAAAATTTACGAGTGACATTCAAGCATTCAGCTAAAGGAGGTCTTATCACTGGCGCAACTGCAATGGTAGCCGGTATTCTCATGGGACCAGTCGGGCTAGCTGTTGGTGAGTGCTTTTACAAGTTGTTCCAGTATCCCATTGAGCTATCTTTTAATGCGTTGGATAAATAATGCTCGGCGCTGAACGATATTTCTTCGCTGCAACATGAAGTACGAGTCTGATCTGGAACCTTCGCATGAGGTATGTGTGCTGTTAAGCTGCACGCTGCGTACAGGGAAGAATCAACTGTTATGTGCACGTGTTCGTCATTCACGCTTTGACATTATTATTATTTGTGTGTGTGTGTGTGTGTGTGTGTGTGTGTGTGTGTGTGTGTGTGTGTGTGCTGCTTTTAACGTTGACTGACGCCTGCATCAAAACGGTGGGCTGCCTATCCTCCCATCTCATCCCTCATGACCCTGCGCTCACTTGCGGAATGTAGCACGTACGTACCTAGCTCGTAAAGGGTACAGCCCTCGTTATTTTGAACGTGAATATGTTTTAAATAGAGTGTAGTGGGACGAGCGGCAGGGGCGGCGCATGCTTTCAAGTGAGGCGCCCGACGTGGAAAAATACTGTCATAGAATAAAGACCAACTTTGGCGGCGCTGCGATCGAAGGGGGCTTTAAGTGAACTTAAGTGAATTAGGTTGGATGGATGGATGAGGCTGAACCCTTTAAATCGGGTGGTGGCACACGCCACCTAGCCGTGACTGTTAACATATTTTGTACTTTTCGGAGGGTCAAATTTCACCCTTGCCTTGATTTTAGCCACCAATCAGATAACCTGCGTTTGGTTATTTCTACCCGCTTAAAGTCTATTTTGCCTCCACTGTCCCTAAACCCCCAATGCTTTAAAAAAGTCAGCCCTGTTGCTTTGTATTGTAGGGTTAAGCCCTTTACAGTAAAGTATGAGGTGTTCAGCCGTTTCCTCTTCCTCCCCACATCCACCGTACAACATACATCTTAGTCCGCAATACTCCCGTCCTGGCTTCAAACAACAAAGAGCTTCCCCTAGAATTATCATAGATATTTTCTTTAGCAATTTCTTGCTTGGAAGTTCGGTATGTTCCCAGTGATGATTTCGTCTGCATCCCTGTTTTCCACAGACCCCTCTCTGTTTCTTTAACCTTTTTCTTAACCGCTGTTTCTTGGTTTGCACCCCTCCTGCGGTCCAAATATTTGATTGACAATTTTCTGGTCAGATTCCTCCATTTTGAGTCACCATTCCTCATGTACAAATAACTGAAAACTCTCCTTGCCCACCACTTTTCCGCCATTTCTCTCAATCGCTCCTCAAATTCTATCTTGCTGCTAGCTTCCTTGCCCTCGAATGACGTCCATCCCATATCACCCTGTACCCCCTGATTTGGTGTATTTCCGTGTGCTCCCAAAGCAAGCCTACCTACCCCTCGCGGCTTAATTTCCAGCCTTGCTCGAACCTCTGATCTCATGCACAGGACCGCATTGCCGAAAGTCAAACTAGGGACCATCATCCCTTTCCAAATCCCTCTCACCGCTTTGTACCTATTGTAATTCCACAGTGCCCTATTTTTCATCACAGCTGCATTCCTGCTATATTTAGTCGTTACATATTTTTCATGTTCCATGAGGTACTCAGCCCCATTGTTTATCCACATTCCAAGATATTTGTACTTTTTCCACTACCTCCAGTGTAACCTCCTGTATCCTATGCTCGCTGCCCTAATTATCATTAAAAATCATGACTGCCGATTTTTCTTTACTAAACTTCAAACCTAAGCTATCTCCCTCTTTACCACAGATGTCCATTAATCTCTGCAAGTCTTCCTTGTTGTCAGCCATAAGTACAATGTCATCTGCATACATCAGTCCTGGTAATGATTGTTTAATCCATTCTCCTTGCTTGAAAAAGGAAAGGTTGAAGTCAAGTCTGCTCCTCTCTAATTTTTTCGCTAATCCTTGTAAATACAGCATGAACAACAAAGGTGACAGAGGGCACCCCAGCCTAAGGCCCTGCTGTATCTCCGTAGGCTCAGATACCTTTTTTTCCCATTTTATAAGCACCTTGTTACTTTTATAGATATCTTTTAAAAGATTACTTACTCCATCTTCCATATCTAGAGTGCCCAGTATGTCCCACAAATCCTTTTGGATTACACTGTCATAGGCTCCCTTGATATCCAGAAATGCGAGCTATAGGGGCCTGTGTTCCTTTTCCGCTATTTCAATACACTGTGTCAATGAGAACAGATTATCTTCTAACCTCCTTTGTTTCCAGGGCCGCAATTTTGTAGCGATGCCTTATGACTTATTTTGGAATAGTCTTATCATCCACCGCTCACAGCCGGCTGATCCTGTTGATAACGCAAGCGGGCCGTCGCTCTGACCACTGATAAAGCGCGATAAGCCATTATTACTTTAAAGGCATCGCTACAAAATACCGGCCCTGAACCCATTTTGTAGTTCCCCCAGCAACTCCTCGCCCTCCACCCATGCCTGGAGTCTGTCCTTTATAATCTGCATCACCACCCTGTAAACCACTGACGTCACTGTTATGGGATGGTAGTTGTTTATGTCGGCTTTGTCCCCCTTTCCTTTATATGTCATGCTCATCCTGCTTAGTCTCCACCCGTCGGGGGCTTTACCATCCATTATCATTTTGCTCACTACCTCTCTTAATGCTTTCTTAGGTTTTTGGCCCAATGTCTTTATTAACTTAATTGGGATGTCATCAGGACCTGTCGACGTGCTACTAGGAACCCCCTTCTCTGCCCTTTCCCACTCGCTTTGTTCAAGTGGAGCCACTGCACTAACCGGTCTATCCTCACCTAATTGAGCACATGCTACGTTTTGTTCTTTAAATTTTTCTGTCATCATTGTTCTTATATGTTCCATTGCTTCATCTCCCTCTAGTTGAACACCTTGAGCTGTAACTATAAACCTCTGCTCTAGGCTAGTCTTATTACTCAAGGAGTTGAGATGTTTCCAAAATTTCTTCGCTGTTTTTCTATCCTTTTTGTTTACTTCTGATAACCATTGGGTCCCCTTTTTTCTAATCTTCTCATTGATCAAATGTGATGCTTCCCTTTTACAGTTTAAGAAGTTATCCCACTTTCTGTCTACATCAACTTCTGGTTCACCCCTCTGCTTTGAATATCTGTTTCCTGGATGCTTCCTGACGTTTCTCTATGGCCTTCTTAATCTCCTCATCCCACCAGCTCATGGGTTTATGTCTTCTGTTCCCTTTGGGCCTGACTTGTACCTTAGCAAGGTCGAGCTCAAATAGCCCTGTTTGACCCTTTGCCAATTCATACTTTTATGAATGAATTCTCCAATTCCACCCCCTTTTCTGCTGCCCTCTGTTGTATTGCAATATTCCCATGCATAGTCAGGATTACAGGATGGTTGCTCCATATCTCTAAGATGTGTCTCTACAAACGCACATACCAGCAGCTTTTCTTGCCTTACTTGCTCGTCTATCTCCTTCCACTTCAGCCTATTCCTGCCAACTTGCATGTTAATATACCCTATGTCCGAAGAACCTTGCCACTGGTGCCTATGTCTATTTCTTCTCCTACAGACTGTACTTTTCTTGAATATGGGGCCTCTTCGGGTCCGTCTTTGTCTACACTGGTGGGCTCAGGGCTCTGGGTCCCCCCAAAAAGCCGTTGCCGTTGGAAACTGCTAGCGATACTGCGCGGCAGGGTCATTCGTACTACTTCGCGCGCTGGTATTTGCGTTCAGACCACTCAAATGGTGTTCATAATTGCATATGACATGTATTTATGCCTTAAGAATAAATTCCTTTCTTTATTTTCTTTATTTTCTTTTTTAATGCCGCTCGGTGATTGTGCGTGCATTGCGGCCGCAGTGTCGGCTTTCATTCTACTATGTTATTGTATGGTTCCCTTTGCAGAACAAATATTTTTCTCGTTCTTCGAGCAGCATGTATCTCTTGTGTGTATTGTTGCGCATATAGTTTTCCATCGGTACGTCTGGGGAAACGCAGACGAAGAAACATATGTAACCCTCCTGCTTGCCGCTTCAAACAAGTAAAGCATATCTGCTCCATCCGGCGCCTCGTACTCAGATTTACGGGAAGCATTGTTATAGATAAAAAAAGAGTAAACTGCAGCGGAACATTCTATTAAAGTTTCCGCCTACCTTGCATAACAGAATGCGGAGTAATTGGTACGGGGTCATTTATTGCGGTCGGACCTCGAGCGCGGAAAACGGTTTTAGTTAGTCATTCTATATGCTAATCTTTGGCCGTAAGCCATACATGTAATTTTTTTTTCCAGTCGATACTTCAAAAAAAAGAAAAGAAAGGAAGCCTGCGCGGTAGCCTAATTAGTGGCTATATAGTGGATATGGCGTTGCGCTGCTAAACTGGAGCTCGAGGGTTCAATCCGTGTCGCGGAATTCGACGGGATTGAAATGGAAAAAGACTCGTGGTACTTCTATTTAGGTGCACGTTAAAATCCCCAGGTGGCGAAAACTAAACTGGGTGCCTCATAATTATATCGCAGTTTTGCCACGAAACACTGAAGAATTTGTTTAAATAAAAAAGAAAAAGCAGGTGGCTGCGTTCTTCGACTTTTTTCTAGGGCTGTAAACAAAATAAATTATTCTCGTGTCTGATTTCCGAGAAAAACATGTTACACTTATATATATTATACATAAATGTAATGCTCAACTAAGGAGCTTGTATATTATGCACGGCTGCTTTCAGTTATCCAATGCACTATCATAACGACCATAATGAAACAATTAAAGGAACGGCATGCCTCACATACAAATAGAGATATGTGCAGATCTGTTGCGTTTGTTGAAGTGTGGTACCACATGGAGCACCCAGTTTTAATGGGTTGCAAACAGTTTTCCATGTCCGAATCCAGTTAGCAGATTTACAGGCTGCCCCAAAACGGGGCGTTTATATTGAATGACAGCTAGGAACATGTTAAGTAGGACTTAATAACACCCGTGCATTAATTCTCTCAGGAACTGCACCTCTGCGCAACAGCCACGACTCTCCGGCAACACAATCATTCGGAATAACAGTCTTCACTTGCATCGGTCACTCACCTTTGAGACTTCAGTAGTGCTGTTCTGCATTACATTCGAACGGAAACGACTATTCGGCGTCGTACAATATATATATATATATATATATATATATATATATTACGGTTTTGCCTGATATGAGTATTATTTCTGCGAATGAGAGTTTTAAGTGCAGTATTCACTAATAAGTGTGTTTGTTACTGCAAACACGTGTGCTTATTCCGGTCAGGAGTACTCACTTTTTCAATTAGTGCATTTAGAATATTTGTTACTTTTTCCCTTACATATATATCATGAATATATATGTCTATGTACCCTTTGATTTAATTACCTAGAAATACATTCGCCATTTTTCGTGCCACGCAGTTGATAAACCTGGCTTATTTCACTCTAACATTGTTTTCTTCATTCATTGTCCCGGATCAATATCCACCAACAAGAAGCGCGTGTAAAAAAAATGACACGATATCAATAATAAAATTTTGTTACGTAGCTTCATGTTGCAGAGATACCAGTTGCTTTTAGAAGACAGTGGTAAAAACAGCAGTTCACCTGGCTAAAACTACATTTGGTACTGGCCGTCAAGAGTCATCGGCAACTAAAACATTTAAAAAATGTACTGCACAGATGTGCGAGAAAAACTGGGCATCCACCAGCGTCCGCGTAGCGAACACGCACTCGCTAGCAGACGACGAGCTTGACAACGACAGCAAAATTGAAGACGTCGCGTTGTATAATCCATGCCTCAAATATATGTTTCGCAAAATGGTGTAAGCAGAAATTTGCAGTTGAAATAAAGCACTACTTTAAGCGCGTACTATGCACAATTGGCCTCGGCGCCTGTACGTTGAATTTGCTGCGAAGCACGTCTCCGCCCCAATCCAATTCGCTTGCAGCGCCCTCGCACAATTTTTTCACACGCGGTGCCTTAGCGGGAAAGCGCCGTTCGGCCCACTCCACCATTGTCTAGTACACTCTAGTTTTCAATCAATTTTTTTAAGTTACTGATGACTACCAAGTTCTATGCCAAGGACACGTGTGTGTGTGTGTGTGTGTGTGTGTGTGTGTGTGTGTGTGTGTGTGTGTGTGTGTGTGTGTGTGTGTGTGTGTGTGTGTGTGTGTGTGTGTGTGTGTGTGTGTGTGTGTGTGTGTGTGTGTGTGTGTGTGTGTGTATTGTAACTACATATATGAAGAGACTGTGTTGCGAGAGTTCACCGTAGCCCTTGAAGTAGGGCGGTCCACCAACTGAATTTGTTAAGCAAATAAGATATATAGAACGCATTCATAATTGTAAACTTCCTCCTTGCTTGTATAATACTTGATAGTCCTTATAGAATACACCAGCATAATGTCAAATGGGCTCGTTGAATAAGCTGTAATTGCCAAATTGTATTATTTTTCTCAGCCTCTAGTTTGTAAGAGGTCAACAAAACTTCTATCGACTAATTGATGCAGATCTCTTAAAAAAACTAACATCAAACACAAGGAAGGCGTACAGACAAGTGCTATATGAGATGTATGCATCTATAAAAACCGTACGAGTCAGTGCTTGCTAACCCTTCCTCTCTGAAGGTAACTTGTCTCCTTTCTTCTTTCATTCTTTCTTTTATTTTATTTCTAAGATTTATATCAGAAAAGCTTGATGTATGTTCTGATGTGCGTCCTGATCGTATGCCTAATTATACACCTGTATGTCATCTCATGCCATACGCACCAGCCAGAAACTCGAACCTCTCCAATTTCTTTTTAAAATTGTGGCTGTTTAGTAGGTCAAAAGAAATGCATTCTCAAAATTTTTTGCGTGAAAAAAATTTTTTTTTCTCTGCCTTAGCGCCATTTGAATTCTACCGTTAAAAGCAAAACATGATGCTCAAGAAAATATACAGGGTGTCCCAGCTAAATGTAGCCAATGTTTTAAAAATGACGGAGTGTGCTAGGAGGCTCAAACCAACTCAGTGGTGTTGAGTATCGTGTGTCCTAGTCTGCGGTATTTTTTTTTTCGATTTGCAAAGTCAATTAATTAGTATAGACGAATTGCCTAACTTTTTAAATATTGGCTTCACCTAGAAAGTGCCAATACGAAAGTTGTAGATCACATTTAAAAATGGCCGGCTGAAGTGTTTGCAACCAAGTACTATTGATGGAGCTTCTTGTAATTGCCTTTAAAGAAAGCGCGTGATAGCACCATTATTTCAGAGCCCCCGGACGACCGACCAGTAAAGGACGTTGTTTGCATGCTTTTTTGAGACACTCGCTTGCCCTGTCGCGATCGGGCGCATAGAGCGAGCGGTGGTGATGAAGGTGTGTCGCGCTTCGAGGTGACATGGCATAAACATATCATTCGCTCCAATTATGGAGCGAATGATATTCGCAACATTCACAATCCTTGTTGATTTGATTGTTTTATTTCTTTATTTGGCTGGATACAGTCATTGCCAAATGAACCACGTTTGAAATTAATATCTTTTGGATATGTTCGCAATCAAGTACATCTGTTAATTCTTCCTCATTACAATATTAATCCTTTATTAGCATGTACGACTATGCAGAAACAGTATTTACTGTTTTCCCAAAGCAATATATATATATATATATATATATATATATATGTTATAGTTAATAGTATTTTTAATGAAAAACGTTAGGGTCGAGGAATCGTCAGTTTCCAAGCACGTTATTGAAAGATTAAATCACTGGGAGGACCGGCTGACTTAAAAAGCAACGTTCGTCAATGCTTTCTGCAACACCATGATACTCATTGTAGAAGCTTCAGCGTGCGCAATCTGTCTGCAGTGTGCATCATCCCAAGTGAAATCCACTGCGCCGCGTCTAAAGCGGCCACCACGGCTTCACTTACTGCGTGTTTCATGCCGTTTCTGTTCGTTGTTGCTCAGAGTGGTCGGCTGCGAGCACGAAGGCGCGGTGGCGCCACTGTGTCTGCACAGAACGGTGTCTACTCCCGTCGTTTGCAGTCGCCAACATTTCGTAGGCGCATGCACGTTTGCACTTGCCATCTGACACTACTAGTGCAGGCGCCTGAAGGGAGCTGAACAATAATTAAACAATTGGTGACCGTGCAACAGTGAAATTTCGTTACAGCCAGGCGATCATAAATCAACTACATCCATAAGCTCAAAGCAACCCACAATGACGTGAAAACCAAATATTGTTTTACGCTGTACACTCGCCGGCAAGAATTTTTACGCTACAGAAAAATACACGCACATCCCTTGCGATCGGTGCTCTGTGTCAGTCTTGTCGAGATTACCCACACCGATTAGAAATTTTTAAGCTCCATAGAGCCTGGCACCCTTGTTTTTGAGGGCAAGGTCGGCAGACAGCCTCTACAAGCTATTAAAAACATAAACAACATTTTAAAGCCACAAAATTTGCGATAATAACCAACCTTTTACAGCACAGCGAAAGCTTGCGATGCACGTCTTTGAGCCCATAAAACCCCTGCTGCCCCCTGGCGACCAGACTGTCCTTCATGGCAAACTCCAAGACATTAATTGCTCACTCGGACATACTACAGAGGATAAAAAAAAAATCCATGCTTATTTCAACTGTACCTTGGCTGTTGAGTTTCTAAGGTAGCAAACTGCTCAGACTGCTTATGCTGACGAACAAAATTATCTTACAACTATGAATTGAAATCAACAGGCATATTACTTCTACAAAAATGATTTAAATGTGATACGCAATCCACTCTCTCTGAAAAAAAAGCAGTTTTCTGGGAAACTCGTGACATAGTTGCTTTGGAAAACCTAGGTAAAGGAGCCTTATATATATATATATACTGAATTAACAATGCTTGTTGGTGCACACACTTTTTCTCCCCCCCCCCCCCCTTCCCCCTCATTTTTTGTGATTGATACATGGCTTAACACAGTTTCAAACATGTGCATTAACATCTCTAATCCAAATCGGACACATCTTTCAGAGCTACCTGACTGTGCTTCATCTGTGTATGTGCAAGAGTACACAGTTGCTTCATCTTCACTTGTCAGTCTGCATTTCACAGTGAACCACTGAGCTAACTATTGTGTGACAGACATACTGTTAACGTCCGTTTTTGCTGGTGCCCACAATAACTGGTGCGATACATTTGGCTCCAAGCATAAACAGAAAATGTGTATTTGTTTATTTTATTTACAGATACTAACGATCCGAGACAGGAGCAGGAAAATAATAATCATTCAACATACAATACACAGTAAACATAACAAGAAAAAAGCAATGTAACCATAATCCTACTGTTGCAAATATTAAAAAAAAAGAGCAGAAAAACATTTGTGAGTTCATGCGGTTACAATGTGTGCTGGAAGACACTTCCAATCACTCACTGATGAAATAAAAACAAGTGTTTGTAACAATTTTTCGAAAAAGTTTCTTCCTTAATATGTCTATCCACACGTGATTAGAACTCAAAAGCTTGTCTTTCTGACCTTACTAATGCTTAGAAACTTATAAAGGGAAAAACTGGCATCCACTTGGACTGTAGCATGATGCTACAAAGGATGGTGCATGTGGGTTTCTCAAAAGGAAAGCTTTGAAGAAGTTGTCCTGGTCCGGGGATTGAAATCGGGACCAAAATCATTCCTGGGTGGTCACTCTACCATTTGAGCTAACCAGGAGGCAAGCAGATTGCAGGGCGAGGCCAAATTGACAACTCGAGCCATAGAGGTACTGAATATGGCAAACCAGTCCTACGGAATACCGCAAGGTATTGAAAAAGTTTTACGAAATCTACCTTGGCAGCCTTCCACAGAACTGACTTGTCATGTTTAGAAACTGTTTTTTCCTTTCTGACATTTCAACCTCACAGAATTTATTACCGTGCCAGCATTAGGGGCCCCGTGTCGCAGAAAATCCGGTGTTAGCGTCGGCGGCGTGTTCTGCACAAGAAAATAATCTCGAACCACACTGACCATGCAGGCCTTCCGTGTGCCGCAGAGGTTCTGGTGAGCTAATTGAATTTCTCAAAGGAAAATGCGTCAGAAAAATCGTAAAGTATAACTTAACCACAACCTACAGGCATGATAGCGTCGGATTGTAATTGGAATATATGGGAAAACATAATTCTGTTATGCGGAAACTCGAGCACAAACTCCTTTTCCAGCATTTCTACCATTCACACAGCGGCGTGCCCCAGTCGGTGGTCCTTGCAATAACGCCATCCAGATGGCGCTCGCCTCCTCGGCAGCAGTGCGTCGAGACCAAGGTGCAGAAAAAAGAAAGCTGTAGTTGCTGGGAAGCCTGACAGTCGGGGGTCTTTGAATGCTCTCGCGTTCCACTCTTAAAGACGAAGCTTAAGCGTTCTCCAAATTTTTGAATTGCCACTTGCCTTGCTGCCATTTAAGGATATCTCATGGACTTCTTAATATCTCATGGATCACTTAACACACCTTGATATTATTTAGCCATGTAAAATTTTGCATCTAGTGTTAGCTTAAGTCACTAAATAACCACTTTGGATAACCTGTATTGCCACAAAGTTTAGTCTAAAGGCTTCACCTTGTACCTTGAACCCTGCTGAGTTGGCCACTAGGTTCATTATAGTTGGTAATCATGCTTGAAAAGCAGTGAAATATAGTTGTAGTGGATTCAAAGCTTCAGTAAAGATTAGAACTCCACCCCCAGAAAACAGATCACTGACATTTTAAAAGGGTCGTGCTGCCATTGTCATATTTAGTCTTTATCAGGCAAACAACAAACAAGGTGGCCAACCAAGTCGCGCTTAATTTTGTGGTCTTCATCATAGCTCACTTTGGTTTGAGCTGTCTGCAGTGTGCTGATGGCACTTAAAAAAGGAAATAAAGAAAAAGAACATGCTTTGGAATAGGAGACTGTAAACTCACATTGAGAGGCATAAGGCAAGTACACTTTGCAAAGATAGCAAAGGTGGTAGCTAAAGTGCGCCTTACTCCATAGTGTTATGGAGAATCAACAACAGTGCGAAGACCTTTCTTTTTTTGTGGCGAAAAATATGTACGCATGTAGATTGCACAAATTTTCACAGAAAACCAACCACTGAATGTGTAGTTAACTTGTTTAAAATGGCATTGTGTGGTGCAGAGTGTTAAGATAAATGTTTGCACCACCTGATGGGTCATCCTGAATGTACTTACAGCGCAAAGCAGAACATTGACAAAAGCAAGAAACAACATAAACAGCATGTTGTCTATAATTTCCGTCCGTGTCCGGTTTTGCAACGCAAGTGCATTCAGGGTGTAAAAATTTCATTATATTGACTTTGTTTAGTTACAGAGACTTAAGACAGTTGCTTGATCAAGTGGAATTGTAAACTAGGGCTGTGAAATTGATCAATTAACTTTTTGAATAATTGGTTGGAGCTTTAATTGTGATTAACGTTGTTGATTGCAGAGAATTGGTCAAACTCACACAAGCAAAATCAGGCAACTGCCAGCCCTGACATACCCATTCCGCTTGCTCGCCAGCAAGGAAGGGAATGATAAATTGAGCTACAACGTTACGACCACGATGACACTTGTCGGTTTCTCTGGACAAAAGCCACCCATGCACATTGCACCTCAAGCCAGCGAAGGAGAAAATCAGACTCTGCTGTAGCTAGCTTATAGTACATGGGTGTTGAACAAATTATCGGTGACGCACTAAGAATGATTGTCCTTTCCATGATGGGAGGATGAGGAAGTCTACTGCACCTTTCAAAGCGTTTTTGCAGAATGCAGGTGTCCAAGTGCCTGGAACACAAATATCTTTACCTCAGCACGAATCATCTAGCAGAAAGCAAACCTTTAGTGCCTCACCAACAGTAAGTGGCTTAGCAAATCTGCTCGTTCGCTAAAAATTTCTGTCCACATGCAGCGCTCGTCCCATACAGCAGCATTACCTAAACTTTCTTGCCATTGGCGTGTTTCTCTGCACCGCTGGCGTTTTTCTAGTGTTCAGCAAGGCGCAAGAATGAATGAATATAAGAGCATGTTTAGTCATCTCGCAGGAATGTTTAGATTTAGAGGGAACTCCAAGCTTGAAGTTAGTAATCCTAGACAAGTTTACTGCGTTATATGCAAAAAGGCATTTTTGTGCAGTGGGAGCATCACTATAGTTAACTATTGCATGCAAGTGAAGCACCTAGGCTTGCCAAAGTATCAAAAGTCGCATGAGAAAAAGCAGGCAGCCATAGACACCTACTCCGGCCGCTCGCAATCAGTCCAGAAGGAAGAAAGTCTAGCGCAAGCTCTTACTTGATGGATCATTTCTGTTAGTCAGCCTCTGACTATTGTTGAAGACGCCATACTAGTGAAAGTTCTCCAGTCAGCCTTGGACTCTCCATACCAGCCACCGTCAGGTCATGTGATGAGTGCTAATGTGGACACCCTGTTCAACGCAAAGAAGTGGAGGCTTCAACAGAAATTTTCCACAGCCAGTTCCACCAGTTCAACAGCTGACTTATGGACTTCAATCACTAATTATGCCTACCTCGGCATCTTTGCGCATTGGACTAACGATGGGCTGGGTGCTTCACTTGGAAGCGCTGCAGGTTGGACACGTAAATTAATGACACACAGCTAATCAATGTGTCCAAGAGGTCTTGCAGACTGCTTTAGAATGGGGAAGTGATAAAAAGGTGGTAGCAGTCTGCTCCGACAATGTGCTCCACTTCTACTTTGGAATAGAAAAGGCCATTTCCGGAGTCCGAAGTGTGCAGTGCACACACTGCAACTGTGCATTCACAAGGTGCTTGATGGGACGGGCATGGATTGGCTGCTAGCTATCAATCGGTGCATTGTAAGCCATTTAAGCACGGCTCCAAGCACCAGTCATTCCTTTCAAAGCATTCAGCAGATCTAGGTGCACCTCGAAAGAAGCTCCAACAAGACGTTGCCACATAGTGGAACAGTAGATAGAGATAAACGGCCTGCTTGAACTTATTTAGCCTTTGTGCCACACTATGGAAGATCATAGTGGCAGCAAGCCTCCAAGCCTCACAGATGTGGTTTAGGACATATTAGAGAAGCTGCGGGATACCTTGAAACCTTTGCTTGATGTGACTGAGCTCCTTGGGGGGAAAAAGCATGTGACTCTGTCTGTTTTGATACCGGCCTTAATGTTACTGTTGGGACTCGGGTAGCGTTTAGGCCGGTGATCCTTCTGCCAGATGGATGAGTACGTCCGGGAGTAAAGCGAGACAAAAAAGGGTTTATTCTACATATTCACAGTGGCTCCAAATGTGGAAGCCCGCTCCATGGGAGAGCACTTTGAAAGTCTTGAAAGTCACTTTTTTGTTAATACGTTTTCAATAATCCCACTCCATGCATGCCCAACTTTGTACCCCTGTATAGCACCACTGTACATGCCCGTCGTTTTGATGACTTTGACATGAGTCATTGTATGAGTTGACATTCATGACGACACGAAATCTGTGCACGCCTGTGGTCATGGGCTACTCACGATTTACGAGCTCGTTTTCACAGCCTTGTTGTATTCACTTTTTTTAATAATTCCACTCTGTGGACGCGCAAGTTTCCATTTACGTGTTCGTTGTATTCTTTTTTTTACTTTGTATTTTCTTCTTTTTCACTTTGTATTTTTTCTTGTCTCTTTTCACCCTTACGGCAAAAAGGTATAAATTGAGCTCTGTGTGCTTGTACACGCACTCTTGATGAAAGCCGGACCCCGGGTGAAACGTCAGTAAAGTCTTGTTATGTTTTTCCTACGTGCTTCTATTTTTTGAACTACTTCTGTGCCGGCTCCTGTTACTCTTTACTTCACTAATATATGTATGTATATATATATAATGTTTCTTCTTTTTTTCCTGCGACCGAAAGTCCCCCTCCCCCCTTCGCTTTACATTTGTGATCCCATTATTTACGTGCAAATACGATATATCTTCAAACTAGCCGTGCTACAGTTTTTTTTTAAGCATATGGGAACTTAATTGTACTTGTAGTAAGGGAAATTAAGTACTAGAAGGGCTGTGGCACAAAATGTGATAGCAAATCCATATATTGCAACACAAAAAACTGTCTTGCAGGATGCCCACACGATATGGAAATGGAAAAAGCTGCTTTTTTTTTATTATTCATGGTTGACAGACGACGATACACACATTTATTAGCAGGCAACTGTGACTGCCTCTCGGACTAAACTGCAATGGCAGCCAGTGCCTGCTTGAAATAGTGAGCACTGAAGTATTAAGTAATTTATGGTTTCTTAAAGGCTAACTGCAAGAAAATTTTACTTTCGCTGAATGGTTATAAGTGTAATGTATATACTATTGAAGCAATCATGGCAAAAGTGCAGGGCTGGTAGTTGTCTAATTTTCCTAACAGCCTTTAGATATCAGTAGCACCTTAGCAGATGACGCGTGCACCTAGTGGTTAGTGGATGTGCCACGAAATCTTGGAGGTCATGTCGATTAGCCACGCTGGTTCTTAAGATTCTAAGTTGTGCATAATTTCTAGGGAGTGGTAATGTCAACGGGTGTTTTTATTTCAGTTTTAGTACAACAAACACCTACTTTTGCTAGTTTTGTGTTATGCATCCATTCATATTAAACCGTGAAATTTTGAAGGGTTAAGCAATTGTCTTGAGAATGGTCTTAAAGCAATTCACCTTCCCCATCCACAAAAAATCGTCGGGCGAGTGGAAAGTGATGCACCTGCGTCTTTCTTGCAGGTGGGGCTCTTGGAGGCTGTGCAGCTGCAATAATGATGCAAGACAAGTTTGTGTCCGCTGCTGAGATTATCAGCAGCATGTCTGATGACCAAAAGGATGACCTCATCACTGCTGTTCAGCGAGCTTTCGCTGAAATTGAAGTTGCGGATGTTGTGGAGTTGGCAGCTCTTCTATGTGGTGATATTCATATCAAAAAGCGGATCATTCGTGCTATAATTGACTATTTTCACAGTCAGATGCGCTTGGAAATTATTGACTGAAGATTGTTACCTTAGAAACACCACTTTCTGGAGTTATGCCGCCCATGCTAGCATGATCTCCTTTGTTCTAAGCTGTTTTGGTGTGTACATATGTAAGTTCATATTCATATGTGAGCAGCCATTTTCTTTTACAACATTGCTCCACAATCGTCTGAAACATGCAACATGGTCAACTAGGGAGGGAATTTTACCTCCATGCACTGGGAAGAAAATTTTGTGAGTCAAATGATGGCCTTTAAAAATCTTGCTGATTACCATTTACTATTCAAATTCAAAATGTTTAATACAGAGCCTGCTGAATAAGTCACTTGAAAATTGGCGATATATTTACATGTGTATTAAAGTGTCAATTTTAAAAGCTTCTGTTGAGACACTTGGCCAAGCTTAATTCATTGCTATGCCAAACAATTAAATTTGAGGCATTTAGCTTTCAATATATGCAGTGTGACCATCATTTGATGAACAAGACTTGTTCATGCATTTCATTTAAGCTAAACTCGAAAAGCAGTCATCAGTGCTAAAGAAATCCAGGCTGCTTGTGCAGGCATCAGCTAGTGTGAAAGAGAGTGAAGCTGAAAGAAAAAAAATGTTTGAATTAAAGAATATCGCAAGGTAAAATAATGTTTGAGCATGTGAATGTGCAAGGCACACACTAGTGCCTATCGTAACAGTGAACGTGCTGTCTCAGGCAGCAGTGGCACATGACACTGCTGATGCTTCTGACTAATCTATTCAGTTCTTTTAGGGACATGAAGGCACTGAAGGATCTATAATGAAGCATAAATTATTTTGTATGTGTTTTTTTGCATGTGACAAACTGCCAGACTTCTTTAATAGAGGGATTTGGAGCTATCAAGTGAATCAAGTCATATTCATCAATATGCACATCATAGTATCATAGTAGCCAGCACCTTGTATGGGTTTGTTTATATTTTGTTTGTTTGCATCTCATTGTAAGTTTCTTTATTTCCTAGTGTACCTAGTAGCAGCAGTTTGGAGGCTATTGGCAGGGTGCAGTGCGACAAATGTTTTGAGAAAAGGTGAGGTGTCAAATTGAACAAATTTTTCATTACAATTATGCATTATATGATTTTAATTAGCATCAAATAACACTGCCAACATCTTTTGTCTTGTGTAATACTTCTGTTACATGGGTAATTTGTGTGTCGTGCCATCCTTAAAAAACATAAGAGTGCAATGAGTTGTTTGTAACTCATTCATATGTAGATGCAACATCATAGCACTTGCATTGCTGAGTATTGCAAAGCCTGGTGCAAGAACGTTATAAATAAAACCAGTAGAATTGGACTGGGAGCCAGGTATCATTGCCAGAGCTCAGCAGACACACCCACAATGCTATTATGGTGTCCATTGTAGAAATGCACATTTTTATGCACAGCTGCACTGGTTTTGATGTTGGTTATTATTATTTTTTTTTGGGGGGGGGGGGAGGGAATGATGTTATCTTGCTCCCAAGATAACATCATTCAGAGTAAAATCTACATTAGCAATTTATGGGTTGGTGAGAATGACAAATTTTTTTTTTTTAAGTGCCAGGTGTCGTGCTCTGCATGTTATGTTAGGTTGCCACGCATTTTTTCCTGAAGTTTTGTGTTCGTACTGTTTCATTTGTCTTATGCAATATATGTTCCAACCAGCCCAATTCAGCATTTTGATTTACTGTGAGGGATTGCAACTGATGCCGGAACTTTTGTCTTGAGAAGCCAGTTACAATTCGCTCATAATCTGCTTTACCTGAATGTAAAACTAATTAATTAAATTCTGGGGTTTTACATGCTAGAACAACGATCTGAGGCATGCCGTAGTGGGGAGCTTTGGATTACTTTTGACCATCTGGGGTTCTTTAATGTGCACTCAATGCACGGTACATGAGCATTTTTGCATTCCACCCCCATTGGAATGCGGCCGCCACTGCCAGGTTTGAACCCACGGCTTCGAGCTTAGCTGCGCAGTGCCATAGCCACTGAGCTATGCGGTGGGTCCTGAATATACAGAGCATGCACACACACACCTCATGTTGTTAGATAACTGCGAGGAAAGGTAAGATGTGCATTTGTTTGGTCACATAGCTGAAGTGTAGATCGAAGTAATTGATTGAGGGACACTTGCTAGATATTTGTATTCAGTCCAACATGTTAACTACAAAGTGTATACTAACCATGGCTGCTGTCTGGCATGTGTGCTGGGGGCAATTTGGCCCTCTTTGGTATGACAATGTTTCTCTGTAATACAATTCTACACTCAGTAGATTTAAGCTTTGTTTTAAAGGGGTTTTATGTAGCTGTAACCAGGGTGTCAAAAAAAAAAGAAATACCGGCTCGAGCTGGGTTGAACACGCTTCGATTTCGTTCCAGTTCAGTTCTAGTTTGGACAAGTAAAAATTTATGACAGTACCGGTTCGTACCACTGAACCGGTTTGCAGACTGGTTCGGTGCAGTCCATTTTATCTTGCCCCATGGAGCTACACAGTACTACAGACTTCTCCGCATGGCTCATGTGCAAGTTTCATCAAGAGGAGGCAGAAATTTACGAACGAATTACACAGATACAGGGGAATTTCCATGTGCGTATTAACTACAGGGGTAAATAGTGAAAATACCTGCATTGCCATAAGGTCTGCTTGGCTTCCACACTCGTTACTTTGACAGCAGCAGAGTCGGTTAATTTTCGTTTTGCTTTAGCTTTTTAGTACAGGACTGGTGGTGAGCGAACTGTGGCATGGGTGATCTATGGTGTCGAAGACAGCACAAGTTAACATTGTATTACATAAATTACAACTTCAATCTTCTAGTCTGTAGCAAAGAAGGAAGCCAGCATTTAACATTTCGCTCAGTTTCCTGCTTTTTTTACAAGCAAGCGAGGACTTCGATGCTTCTGAAATAAGAACAAGGACGGTTTCTGCTGAACCCTATATCGATCTTTCTTGTGCATCTGCACGTGTGCGTAGTCTTGCACTGGCTAAGGGCAGACAAAAGAGTCAAAGCATATACATTGTGCCCCACGAATAACTTCTACAACTCGAAGAGCATTGTACTGTGCTTGCCTAAACACAAAATGTGTGTTGAACCATGGCACGTGACAAAAGCAAATTTCACATGCCGTGTACAGCGGCGGTTACCACTTGCTGTGAATGTGACGGCATTCATTAGCAACCACAGTGTTATGGTTATAATAAGTCATGTAGCTGAACTCGTTGATATCCCTCGTCGAGGACATCATCTTTTTTACTCTTTGTGTTTATCTAGTTTATCTAGTTTTAGTAACAAGTTAACCTAACAGCCGAATTGGGAGCATCACCAGAATTGTTGATTCTCCGGAGCCCTTGAAACAACTTTTTGGCCGCTGAACACAACTGCATGGCTAAATTCAGAAGTGCAAGCATCTATCCCGAGGTGGCCATAGTTACCAGCACTTGCCAATCTTCTATACCATTCTTGCGCACAGGGCAACTCATGAGTTGCAACAATCTGCTAGTAGGGTGCACCAATTGAAAAATTAAGTGGAATCTCGATGATACGAATCTCACGGGGTCACGAAAAATATTCGTATTAGCCGAAATTTGTATCATCGAAACACAAGTAAAACTAGCTAAATTAAAGAGTCGGAGGTGAACTCACTCTGGCACACGCACATAAAGAGCATTATTTGCAGTATAGACCACTTGTAACGTAACCGTTTATAGTGCAGAACTGGCTACAACACGGCCTTTTCCGACTCCCGTTTACCCTCCAATAAAGCTCCATGTATACGCATACCGCTTAGAATGCAGCCGCGTGCGACGAAATACGGTTATAATCCGGCTTTCGTGGGAAAATCTCGCCGACAAGGGCGGTAGCGAGCACGCTTCTCAACGAGGTGCGGCCACCGATGGGAGAGGAGATCAACGAGGGTGATGCGGAGACGTGGAGCATTAGTCCAAGGGCGATAAAATCGTTGCCGCGCGCCGTATGTGCGAGTGAAAGCACGCGGGGAACGCGCGCCTTCACGGAGAGTGGACTCGACTTCCGTCGCCTTCCATCGCGCGAAAGGCCGTGGGGGTATGGGAGGGAAGGGGGGGCGACGCTGTGCTGCGGCACCAAATGCGTATCTTGCAACCGGGCGCAAGGGTAACTGGCGACGCAATCTCCTACGCGAAAGGAGCAAAGCGGGAAGGCAGCGCGGGAGGGAGAGAGGGGAGGGGGGGGGGGCTTCTACTCTGCCAACAAATGCGTTCTTGTACTTTGTGCCTGTGCCGGCTGTCGGTGTTGTCGCGCGCACCGTATCTTGAAAGCGATCTCCACACGGCTCTGACCTTCGTATGCGCTGTGCTTACGCCGCTCAGTTTCTGTTGAAGCGATAGACCGCACGAACCTTCGCTCGCTGCGGCGGCCGCGCTTCCCCACGAAAAGCAACAAAGCGCCACTGCTTAAAACTGTTCATGCCCAGTTGCGGGCTCCGCGCTGTCCGGCACCGCGTCCACGCCTCCGTACCAAAAGAGAAAGGGAGAAAGCGCGTGACTGCGCGCTGTTCTCTTTAGCGGCCGTCGGTGGGGCGGCGTTTATTCGTATCAACCGGCGCGGGTCGAAAATCGATTTGTAACAACCGTTCTCTAGCACGTTGCAAAGTAATGGGGCTCGGCCGGGGCCACAGAAAAATTTGTATTATCCGGAAATTCGTATTAGCCGTGATCGTATCATCGAGATTCCACTTAGTTATTCGAAGAATCATGAAAACTATTAAGCACCCGTTGTCGCCTTATATGCATTAACTGTTTTCTTTCTTTTTTTCAAGATCAGTTCGGTTTCAGCCACATACTGAAAATATCGGTTCGAGTTCAGTTCCTCCCAAAATCGCGGTTCGGGTTGAAGTTTGGTTCGACACCCTGGTTGTAACAACAATTATACAGGGTCTGTCCTGATGTAATCCTGAAGGTAATGTCAGTAAGGCCATTAAAAATAATTTTTTGAATTTACTGTTACAAGTGTTTAAAAATCTTCAAAATAGTCTCCTTTTGCGTCAATACATCGGCTCCAGTGAGACTTCCAGCTCTCGAATGCGTTGCGGTAGTCCTCCTCTGGAATGGCCTTTAATGCTGCGGTGCAAGCTGCTTTGATCCCATCCACTGTCCCAAAATGCTTCGACTTTCAGGGGTGTTTTGAGGCGTGGAAACAGAAAAAAGTCGGGGGGAGCCAAGTCCGGGCTGTACGGGGGCTGGGGGATCGTTGGCACCCCTGCTTTAATCAGGTAGTCGGTGACAATGAAGGCACTGTGGGCCCGCACATTATCGTGGTGCAACTTCCAGTTGTCTGCAGTGTCCAGCCGGATGCGTTGAACCCTGCGTTTCAGTCTTTTGAGGACTTCCACATAAAATTTGGAGTTCACAGTGGTTCCAGGTTCTACAAACTCGTGATGAACCAGTGGATGTAAAAAACAATGATGAGCATGATCTCGATCTTTTGATTTGCTAATCCTGGCTTTCTTTTGGCGAGAGGACGAGTGCGTGTGCCACTCCGATGATTGCCTTTCGGTCTCCGGGTCATATTTAAATGCCTATGTCTCGTCACCTGTAATGACGTTGTCCAAAAATTTTCGATCACATTTGCACATGTCGAGGTTTTCTTGGCACGTTTCAACGCAGCATGACGTTTGGTCATCAGTGAGCACTTTTGGAACCATTTTTGCGCACACCTTCCGCATGCCGATATCGTTTGTAACGATTTCATGAACTTTAGTTTTCAGAATGTTTAACATGTTGCCCATTAAACGAACACTTAATCGTCGGTCTGAGTTCATCAGTTCCCTCACTCGTGTCACATCATCAGCGGCAGTGGTCGTGGATGGCCGTCCGACGCGGTCTTCGTTGTCGACCTCTTCCCGGCCTTCCTAAAAGGCCTTGTGCCACCGAAACACTTGCTGATCTGACAGGGCATGTTCTTTGTAAGCAGTCTTGATCATAGTAACAGTTTCTGCAGTGGTCTTCCAAGTTTTACGCAAAACTTGATCGCAAATTTTTGTTCTACCGAGCGCTGCATTTTCACTTGCACAAGAATAAAAAAGAACTCTCACGGACAGGCCCATCCTATACTCAACAATGCTCAGAGCACACTAAGCAACGGAGTGCTGCTTAGCTGGGTTCCCCCACTACCAGTTTCAACCGGTTAGACCGCGCTCCGACGTACAGTCGCATCACAATAAATTCACTGACATTATTTGCAGGACAGACCCTGTATGTGCTTTTATAGTATTAAAAGACCACCACAATAAGAATCATTTAGGCTAGCAATGGCTGGTGTTTTGTGCACAGTATTATACAAGTTCCCCTAGCTTAGATACTTCTTTTTTGTCAGTGTTCATGCAGTATAACAAGTTTGGGAATGACTGTCATTAGGGGTTGGCATGCGTTTGTCTGAATGTAGGGGTATTGTAAATATGAGCTTATGTTCAGACTTCTCAATGAAAAAAAAAAAAAAAAAGGTTTTACTTTTAGATACTAACAGTGTAAACCTTGCTAGTATCGAGCAATTTACTCATTTTCTTTGTTTTGAGATTTTAGGTAACCAGTATAAATATCATTCAACATATATATGTACACCTTAGATATGTGTTGAACAGCATTGACAGTACAAAGCACAGTGTATGTAATCAAGTATATTGACTTGATTACTTTAGTCTTCTTTAGTCTTCAACATTGAAAGCAATTAAGAGATATTGGGGATTGAAAGTTTGTGGGAATGCGTGATTGCATTTACCTATATGCATACGTAGTTCTGACATTCAAGAACCAGAACAGTGACTTAAAATCGGGCGGTATCTCTTGACATTCAAGATGCGCACCTCTTACATGAACCTTTAGAATTTGAGGCGTGTTTCCCCCCCCCCCCCCTTTTTTTTTACTTCCAAATTTTGAAATACACGCAAACATACTTAAAATTACTGTGTTAAGAAGTAGCAGACATTTTTCTGAAGGGTCTCATTGTTAGAGCATTTGGCCGTGCAAAAATGCTTTGCAATAAAATCCTCCACATGACAGATATGACAAGTTTGCCCACTGCTGGTTTGTTTTGGTCTAAAACCATCAAAGTTAGCATGCTTTGGCTTTGTCAGTTATTATAACTCAAAATAATGTCCATGTTCAGTTTGCATGAGAAAATTCTGAATGTTTCACATATGTTCTGTTATGTACAAAGCCCTGTTATGTGGTGCAAGTGCCTGAAAAAGCATTGGCTGTGATAAAGCTGCCTTCGTTGTGTTTTGTAACATCTTGTAGACGAGTGCAGTGCAACTAGGGTAGCCAGTGCCACGCGTGGTCTGTGTGCCAAAGAAATATTGTTGCATTATGCATTGCTGTGTGATTGTGAACAAGTGTTATGTTGATGCAATAAACTTTTCTAATTGATCTTATAATGAAGGTGCACTTCTATCAAACTGTCTTATGGCTGTGGTTTCACGCTCATCTGCCAATGGTACTAATGGAGTGTTGCAGTTAGGTGGTACTTCCTTCTGTTTCCACAGAACATTAAGTCTGAACCTCCTTTTCACAGATGATTGTGAAGGATGGGACAAAGCAAAAAAAAAAAAAAGAACACAGGGTGTTTGTGTTGCTGCCTTCTTTTGCTTAGTTCCCAGGGAATCCGCCACACTACTGATACACCTGTGTCCTACAAACTCACCGAAGTGACCATAGAACTTTCATTTTCGAGAGCATAAACTTGCACAGTGCTAGTGAAGTACTTTACATTTGCATGGGGATGGGGTTTTTGTTTGTTTGTTTTTCATCCATAGTGTGTCACAGGCTGTGGGAACAACCTTGACAAGTCCGGCATCCTTTCTTGTAATAGAGATAGCTGGAGGTGGGGGGGGGGGGCAATGTTAGTGACAGTCTTTTTAACGCGAAAGCATTGAGGGCCCCGTCTCGCAGAAAATCCGGCATCAGCGTAAGCGCCGGCGTCATTGGCAGAAATAATCATGCCGAACCACATCATCTCGAACCACCCCGACCGGGCAGGCCCTTCGCGTTGCGCAACGCGTTAGTGAACAAAAATTGAATTTCTCAAAGTAAAATGTGTCAGAAAAATCCTAAAGTATGACTTAATCACAACCTACAGACATGATAGCATCGGATTTTAATTTGAATATACAAGAAAAAAAGCCTGATAAGCAGCCAGGGATCTTTGAATGCTGTCGCGTTCCACTCTTAAAGGCGAAGATTAAGCGTCCTCCATTTTTTTTCCCCCCATATTGTGACTTAGTGTGCAAGTGACATATCTCGGAAAGAAAGAAAGTCAGGATGGACGCACTTTTCTTTAAGAACTTTCATTTCAGAGTTTTCATGCAAAGTAATTATGCCCAGAGGTTCTACTGTTATCTATATAAAAGGCAAAGCATAATTCGAACTGGAGGACAGTGAAAAGTGGATGTAATGGAGTCCCAACAGTGTTACCTGCCACTTTATTGAAAAGCTTCTGCGCTGTTATTGAAAATACCTACATAACCATATGAATCTTCTGTTTTGACCCTACATTTGACCACATGTTCTAAATTTAGTCTCAAGAGCTTAATTTTGTGACTCATTCTGGTGCACAGAAGGATAAATATGACACAGAGCACCAAAATAAGCCATATCCTTTGATGCCTGGAAGTCTCACTGGAAGCGATTTATCGACGCAACAGGAACCTATTTTGAAACCTTTAATGTGTTGCACAGATCTGATCAGTAATTTAATTTTAATCGACTCGATGACATTACTTTCGGACGTACCCTGTACACTTGACTGTCATCTTTTGTCGCCAAGACAAGGTTGCCTGTGCTGTTTTCAACGCCAGCGGTCCACGAGTTCCACGGCGTGGGTTTTACGCCGCCTCCTTCAAGAGATGATGCCACGCTGCATGACCAGGCCGACTGCGTCCGGCATGCTGCGGATGGTTGTTTGGCCGAGACGAGACTTGCAACGAGGTTCAGTTCAAAACAGGTTCATTTTGGCTCAGTAAGCTTTCAGGCCTGCGTGACGGCATCAATCTTCTGTGCTGGTAGCCATTTCATGCTTGCATCTACTTTTTATTATGGGAGAGACAGTTTTATTTAAGTCTAGCTACTTTGGTAACTAACTGCAATTTTTTGTGCCTAACCGTTTTCATGTCTAATCATTTTCATTATTCGATCCCAAAGATAGTGCAGTCTAACATATTGGTAAAAACTTCAGAGTGGTAGAGTACCACCGATCCTACGTTAGCTAAAATTGCAGCGTTAGTCCAATCATAAATGTTTCAAGATATATGCGACACATTTTAATCATTACTTTCATCCTTGTTTTTGCTTTTGATGCACTAGCTTGGTGCACATTATTGTGTACACAGTGTCTGAAAGGGTTAAACATTGAATTAGAGCACCTGAGTGGTCACAGGGCTTCGGCACAGCTAGTGTGAACAACGTGCTTATACAACCTTCGTATGCAATCTGCCTTTTAACAGCGGAGCTGTTTAAGACGGGCGTAACGTGTTAACCACGAACACAAAATGTGGGCCGATCCTGGCGGTATTGCAGGAAGGGTCCAAGCGCAATGGCACATACCCATGTGAACTAGCGAAGCTGAGCCTGGCTAAGTCTAGCTAAGCATGGTTGGGACTACTTAAGCTTAGTCAGTCATTGATATCCAATCAATAGGTAATCGATCAATAATAAATTCTGGAAAATGCCGAGGTTAACATAGTAGTGCTTAGCCTAGCCCAAATATGTGGCCAATACCTTGCGCTAGCCAATCAATAGCTAATCGATCAATAATCAATAAATTCCAGGGAAAATGCTGGGAATGATTGGTAGTGATTAGCCTAGCCCAAATACGTGGCCAATATATTGCAATAGCCAATCAATAGCTAATCTATCAATAATCAAGAAATTATGGAAAATGCTGGGAATGACTTGGTAGTGCCATATATGTGGCCAATACCTTAAGATAGCCAATCAATAGGTAATCGATAATCGATCAGTAATCAATAAATTCCGGAAAAGCGTAACCCGTAAGGCCAGGACCAGCTAGGTGTTGATCAGCTCCACTATTTCTTTAGCCTTGCGCCACTAGTGTAAGCTACGCTAATTTTTTTGTCTATGCATTGCTGTAAAATTTGTGGCAACCATATCTAGCACAAGGCAAGCCACAAACAAGTTGCTCCAAACTGTTGCCTTTCAATGCACTTTATAACCCATTTCGAAATCACTGCGGTCAGTTAATAAGAGAGAGAGGTAGAAATAGACCCTCTTCGTAATTGTAAAGGTAACATTCTAGCAAGACTGTTTGCCATGGCCGTGTGTGTCGTTTCCTGGGACTGTTGCTGTGGTGTTATGCATTCCATATCCAAGAGAGAACTTGCATTTATGTAGACATTTTATTTGAGTGCTCACAATAGCTGCAGAATGTAACAGCACATGGTGTATACATAAAGCCAGTATACATTTTTGTGTATATGTATATATAACGCAGTCCTGCGTAATAAACATATCTAATTAACAAAACAAAAATAGCTTGTTCAACACATGGAGCAGCAACAACCAGAAACTATAACTAGTAATCGACATTAGGCTCCAAATAAATGTAATCTTTCATGATTGTACACTGCTTAGTGCCTCAAGTACTCTCAAGCCTTTCTTGTATAAAATTAACTGCATATAAAGTATTTCTTTTTTCCATGCTTCAATTGCTAACAGCACGAAATAAACAATGCTTATGCTATACATAAAAGGCATTTAAACTAAAATGGGCGGTCAAATTTCACCACATTCTGTTAAGAAAAATGTGCAACTGCTCACTCCTCTTCAACACAAACAATGGCAGTGTATCCATTGAAGAAGAGGCTGTTTGAAAGCAATACAAGGAAAATAAATATCAACAAAAAGAAAGGCCATGTTATCTGGCAGTTTACAGTTATCAAATACTACTATGATTCTTGCATTCGTTAAGGCTTTCTTACAGTGGCAAACGGTTCAGCAAAAATAGCTTTTGGTACTCGTGGCTGTAGTGTTGCAGGCTGTCATGTCCTTAGAATAAGCTGTTCTTTTTGCTACAGTTTACTGAGATGTAAAACAAGTATTGCTTTTAAATGGGTGCAACATGGCTGATGAACTTTACTTGGATGATGTAACCCGCTCTTAAAACTGCTGCATATATGAAACAATAACAATGAAACTCAGGGCAACAGTTCCAACCAAAAGGCAATCTCCTCTGAGGTATACAGGCGCAAGCATACATGACTAAAAGCATTGTTGAAGTAGTCCCTGAGATATCTCAGTGTATTTTCAAATTTAGGTTTTGCTGTTATATATATATATATATATATATATATATATATATATATATATATATATATGTATACATAAGCTTGATTTCTTTGCAGGAGTGAAGTGCAGGTCACGAAAAATACCATCAGAACTTGTATTTTGTAATGCTCCATTTCATTCTACATTCTTATCAGTCTTCATGACAAGTGACCAAACCCAGTGATAATAGTGGTGCTGCGGTGTCCAAGCTAATAATCAACAACTGAAAAGAATGGAAAATGAAATGGATCATTAGAAAATACAGCCCTGGTTCATGATCATAAATGAAAAGGAACACATACTGCTTTGCTACAATGCCCAGATAAATTGTAAACTTTAATCCCAACACAGTATTCCATAGCTCACCCTGGTTTAAGCAAAACAAAGGACTGTAGCCATTAAAGCTTGGACATGCAGAAGCATAAGCTATTTTCAAGTTTGCTGGCGAACTCCACTTACCTACACTGTTTTCTCTGTTCTGCTCACCCAATAATGTCCCTTGCATACCAAATATGCTCATCCTGAGGGGAGACTTTATTTTCTTGCCTCTTTTCACATTGTTTGATTTTTTTTTTTTTTTTTTGGCCTCCAAGATGTTCGTGAAATGCAACATTCGAAAATTTTTTTCTCATAGACATTCTCACAAACAATGCAAGTTAGTGAAGGATCACAGGATTCAAATGTCCAATGTATTGTGAATGAATCGGACCTTTTTGCCCCTTAGAACAATGGCAATCTCATGGTATCTCAGACAATGGTACAAGAGTAACCACATTTCAATCAGCCAGGGTAGAACATGCCCATATTTCACAAGGAAATCTGCACAGCATTAGGAAAATTAAAAGATGTGGACGAAAAAGAGTGCACACGCCTACATCACAGGACACGAGCAAATCTGCAACTTCTTGAAGCAAGCTCGGTGGCATCTCATGGAATAATTTTTTCCTGAGCCTGGCAACACTGCCTTGGGGAAAGGCAGTGCGGCAGCTTTGGGCTATCAAGACAAGGAGGAGGCGGTTCGGAAAGCAGCTGCTACAGAGCGAGCCATGAGGAGACAACACCAACAAGCGGAGCTATCATGCCCCCTTGGGGAGCAAAGGGTCAGGGTAAGGGGAATGGAGCAGGAGGCTGAGAACAACTGCAGCCCAGAGCTCAGGCGGCACCTCCGCCAGCAGTCTTGAGGAAGTTGCCCAGGAAATTTTTGACAGCGCTAGTGATGAGCTGCTTGACCATTGCGTTCTCAGTGATGAGCTTCAGCAGCGCCTGTGGGTCCTTGAAATCTCCAAATTTGGAGATGGTGCTCTGTATGGTGTCAGCCAGGTTGTCCTTCTCCTTATCGGGCAGCTCTCGGATCACGTCGGCGGCCGGGCGCATCTCCGCCTCCTTTCCACTGCTGCCACTGTCCTTGCTGTCCTTGCCGTCCTTGGACCCACCGCCAAACATGCTCCCTGCACAGGCACATAGAAGTTACTTAGGAAATACCATAGCAGACCTGCAGTAGTCTCATCTAAACTGCACATCTGAACCCCAACAATACAGAGAACCCAGAAGCAAACCCAAGAGATACTAAGTCAGCCCTTCACTGTTCTTACCGCAGATTGATTCAGCACGAGTGCGAAAATTTTGCCATTGCCTACACGCAGCTGCACAAAGCAAGGTGTATATAATAGCTGTTAATGAACCTCTGATGCTTCACACAAGTGACAGTAAGTTGTGAAGTGATGAAGTAGTGACAGAAACTTATTACCTTTGCCACTTGATGTGTATGGTAACTTACCATTACTCCTGAAAAGAACTTTACTCATAGGTAAATTTACCCATGGGTAATGTATATATAATATAAGCATGCCATTTGAAACGACAGAAACTTATTACCTTTGCCACTTGATGTGTATGGTAACTTACCTATTACTCCTGAAAAGAACTTTACTCATAGGTAAATTTACCCATGGGTAATGGATATATAATATAAGCATGCCATTTGAAACGGGGTGGTGGCAAGTGACCAAGCTTGTCCTTTTTGCCTTTCTGCTGGGATTTGGAGCTTGTGTTAACAAGCCATTGAATGTTTATGAAAGTGCTTCGTGCAAGTGTGGCTCCCGCTGCGATCTGCAGAGCAGCCCAGTGGAAGGCGAGTTGCCATGCAATGGCTGCCTCAATGACAGTAAGGTCCCTAAATAAGTTATACAGTACACTTCCATTAATTGGACTCTGGTTAGTTTGATTTTTTAGTTCGTTCAATCCCGGCTGAAGGTCCCAACAAATACCCATGCATTTCTATAGAACCAAACCTTCGTTATTTCGATCCTAAAATTGGCCTTCGCTGGATAACTTGAACTTGACCAGTCAGCATACACATGCCTGACCCCTATGGTGACCCTAATAGCGACCCCTTTATTAGCAGCATCTTTCTCGGCGAAGGTTAGGCGACTGAATGCATTGAACAAGTCATCTCTCGTCGAAAACGCCTGGCCTGTCCTAGAAAGATTTTCAAGCAATAACTGTAGCTCACAGTGTCCGATTACAGTATTTGCTCGATTCTACCATGCACTATTGTTTTTTTGGGTTTTTTTCGTGAGAATTGGGCCGTAAATTGCCTGCGCAGTGCAATTGGTCACGATGATTGAACAGTCTTCGCAACCGTTGTATGCTTTACAGCATGACATGGATGCATTGTGGCGAAGTTGACTTCAGAAAACGGGCCGTCATTATGCAACAACTTTTCCGAGCTGAAAAATCCGGTGTGCGTTAGATTTCTAATTTGTTTAGGAGATTTAATGTCATTTTTACGTTAGTTTTCTACTTCGAACACACAGAAAATGGGCACGCATTTGATTTGGTGGTGCGTTAGAATCGGGCGAATATCGCCAAACAAACCAGTGGTGTGTTTTGTCGTTTTTTTTCTGCATCTTGTTTAATTCGACCCACCGTATCAATTTCCTTGGTCCCGTGACGGTCGTATTAACGGAAGTCGACTGTATGACAGAGGGCAACAGCGCCACGGTTTTCAACAACGTCGTCGCCAAGAAACACGAAAACTGAGCACCCATTATCCCAAATGTGCCGAGCTTTGCGAAACACGCGAACAGACACAAGTGCAGCGTCACGCTGCTGCTGTTTCACCAATCGTAGTGTCGCCAATGCATCCCAGAAACGAAAATTTTCCATATAAGCTGCGGGAGGTATTCCTGGTCGTCAAAACTCGTAGCCTTATTACAGTCGTTTCGGCCATCGTCACCTAGCCAGACCTGCCTTGATGCAACGATGTCGCGCTGCTGCGAGTACACTAGGCACAAAAGGAAGCTGTTCAAGAATGGGCGGACCCTGTTGCGCAACGGCTTGCTCAGCGTCGATGGTAGAGAAACGATCTCTAAAGCCCTCTCAATACATACGTTCAGCTCTCCTGTAGCAAACAGCGAAATTGCGCCTTTACAGCCGTTTTAAATGCGCTGAGGAAATATTTACTTTCCTGGGACTTATCCCCCAACGATGATCATCAATCGCAACACAATTCCTTTATATGGATGGACTTTATCTCCTCACGGCGATACGCGCATGCCATTCGTGACCTAGCTGGCGACGATTATTGCCAACTGGAAATACCTTCACTAATTAACATTTTGAATTAGATATTGCGGCATATAATTTTCTGCAGACGTAAAACTAACCATTTTTAAAAGGCCGCTTCCATCTTCTTTCAGGTGCCAAGTGCTGTTCCAAGATATCAGTTTACGAATATAGCAATCTATTAACGATGCGGCGCCGATTTACAAAGGTACGATGTCAACCAATCACGTCAACCAAATCTACCGGCATCAGAGTCACTGCAAGGGCAAAGCCTCGCTATCTGCCACAGACGATTACCAACAAGCCGGCTTTATATCAAAAGCGACTTGGAGGGTCGACCGAACCCATTGTGTGCAAGATTATACAGCCAGGCTGTTAGCCTCGAACACGCACAGTTGAACATTTTTGTTGCGCACAAAGTGCAGCCATGTTGAGGTAACGATTCCCTCGGAAAACTTCTGTTCGTCATGAACGTGGCGATTTAATCGCTTATCTGCGGGTCCCTCTTCTGCGGGAGTACGCATGCATCCGTTCTTCAAGATCTGAGACATTTCCAGCGCTTCAGAATAAACACCGTAGAAGAACAAAGAGACGTAAACTACAGGACTCTCCTTCTTCCTTCTTTTTTTTCTTTCTTTTTTTTTTTTTTTGAGCGCAGCTCTTAGGCGCCCGTTCCTGCGTTGAGCGTCCGCGTTCATTGGCGTAACCGAGCGAAGTGTGAAAGAGCGAACGTGGTGCATAGTGGGGGATGAAAAACAGCGATAGCGAAGAGAGCGCGAGGAGGAGAGTATGGCGAACGGGTGGAGGAAAGCGGAGTGCCGCACGAGACGTGCTCTACAGCGGCCACCAGGCATGCGGCGAGCGCGTTTACCTATGATACCATATATGGAAACAAAGCGATGGCGTGTTCTTTCGGGCTCACTGCGCCTGCGCCGCCACCGCTAGAGAATGCGCGAGCGACGCGTTCCTGTGTTCACGCTTTCTTTCTGAACAATGAGCGACGCAACCGGTGGAAATGCTTCGTCTGCCGCTGCTGCTAAACGAGCTGCCCGAGCAGAGGCTCAGCGCCGCCGCCGACACGACCCTGTCGTTCAGAATCAAATTCTTTGCCGCAATATATCACGAATTCAAAACACCTAAACAGCTGCGCTCAAAATTCGCATTAGAAAGTATCGCAATCGTCGGTGAATTTTTTTTTTTTTTTTTTTATATATCTACGGTGTTTATCGCCGGGAGCGCTGGAAACGTCTGATTTCTAAGTTCGAACTAGCTTAGCTTCTTCAAGAGTGATGAGCTTTTAAGTGCATAAAAATGTGGCTGTACAAACACGCAATTCGTATGTTTTGAAACAACCGACATAATAGGGCGGCGTTCATGTTTAATTGCTGTGAACGAATCCGTTCTATGCGGCGCGCGTGCCAGTCAACCAGAGACGGGTGCACGTGCGGTGCTTTCGAACGCAAGCAGCTGCGATTTCAATTGCCAAGACTACTACGCACTGCTGGTCGGGTTTCACTGTTTCCAAGCTCCCACTTGTGTGTTTCCAGCGACAAAAGGTGAGTTCTCAATAGGTTTTCACAGCCCTGTCTGGGACGTTGGTGTGCCTCTGTCCTAGACCAAGGTTGGGGCTATAAGAGGGCTACATCCTCGAGCTTCAGAAGAACAGTGTCCACGGCCGCTGCTCGTTGAGCAGAGACCGTGAATACTCGTGTGTAGACACCGCTTAATTGCATCTCGCGTTCGGCAGGCGAAGCAGCTGCTGGGGCATCGAATCAAGCATGACGGGGCCGGCAAAGAAGTGAAAAGGCCAGACATGCAGGAAAGCAGCTGCCGTGACATCAAGCGTGATGGGGCCGTCAAAGAAGTGCAAAAGCACGTTTCAAACAGAACTGAACGTTCAGAGGCATCGATCGAGGCAAATTACCAGCCGCAGAAGTCCTCAAGTACTAAGAAATTTGGTGGACGAAGCTATCCCCTGTCACCATTCTCTGTAGATTCTGCAGATCGAAAGACCCGGAAGCCGTAATAACGAATACCTCCTCTCACGTAAACATCATTCATAAGATATATATTCATTCCCTTCAATCACGGTGTGTACAGATGTGCGGAACATATGCTGTGATACTATGCGTTTAAAAATAAGAGGAGCCCTAAGTGTACGTTACCAACAAGCAACAATCTGTTCCGATGTGTAGGCTTTATTTGGGTTGGGTTTCATAAAGATCAAGCCTATATGTTGTGGTGCGATTATATATATATATATATATATATATATATTCGAACAGGTGGTTTTTTTTTACACGTACCGCTGTTTATGCTTCGTATGTATCCCCGCGAATCAGAATGCCCTCCCTGCTGATATTACGACGACTCTGACATTAGCGCTTTGCTCTATAACCGCTTTTATTCTTCGTAGCTCGTCCTGCTGCCTTAGCTACTCATTGGTGCAGCGCCGTCGAGCAAGACCGAGTGCTCTTCCGGGTTTCGTCACCACGGCACCTGCTCGCTAACTTAGCAGACTCCACACCCTACCCCTCTACTTTTCTTTTTGGATAGGCACTTCATTGCGATCCGGCCACGTGCACGCTATTCCCGCGCAACGTGGTTTTGGCTAGCCACTATAACGTGGCGCTCAACTATTCCCCGTTGGGCGTCCAGTTTCTTTTGCATCTTTGATGAAGCTGCCTTTAGCATCTCATTTAGCACCCCCCCCCCCCCCCCCCCCTAACTGGTCTAAAACCCATAATATAGCATTGATGATGGGGCAGGCGTTCTCTCGGCTTTCAATAATTTTTCAGATTCAAATCGGCTGGCAACGCTTGCGAAATGCACAGCTGTCTGCAGGCGGAAAACAGCTGCATAACAGCTTTTATTCTTACCGTGCTGCGTGTGAGCACTCATTTTGAAAATTTGGCCAATGCGGCGATCTAATTCAGGCGCGAGTATTGCTCGCAGCTGCAGACAAGCCGCTAAACGAATCATTCTCCCCCATCCCCATAACTTCCCTCTTGCGAATGCCTCACGGCAGTCCGCTTACGAAACGATTCCAGCTCTTCCGTGGTTCGTGAAATGTGACTCAGGTTCAGGTGTGGTAACTTTCAGGCCAGCGCCATCTCGCTCCTCCTCCCAGCCGCTGAGACTCGCAGCCGCGAGGGCGTGCGCGAAAATGCGCAGCGCACGCACAAACCGCCTAAACGGCGCCCCTTTATCGTCCACGTTATCGCCGAAAAGTTTCATCACACAGCGTGCGGAATGCGCAGCTCGAGGCCATTCCGGAAAGTTACGTGGACAGCATCGTTGTGTTGCTCGCTGGGCCGCGCCTTGTCATCCTCCTCTCTGTCCTTGTCGCATAGCGGACATCATATACCTACATAGCTTCCGGTTAGCGTACACACACAAGCACGCCGTCAGTAACACTGCGTGCATGTCGCGTTATGTTAAATCAAGCGCGTTTGTACTATTAGCAAGGTTATATGGCTACGTTTGTTTGGTGCTGGGCCTGGGCTTGTTTCCAGTAAGAAAATAAGTTTGGGAGATAATGGCGCTTCTTCCTACGGAGACACGATACAAACGAAACACGGGCGGGGCTCCAACAAGCTTGCAGCAACGTGGTCGCCACCTTCCCCAACGTGATGCGTTCGATCGTCCCCTTTTATTTTTTTATTTTTTTTCTGTACTGTAATACATGGAATGGAATTTCGCAGCAAGATTCCGCAACACAAAAATAGGCAGGCTTCTAATTAGTATTTGCTTGATGAGGCCGATATCAAGCCATCGAGCACCTGGGTTCAGTTAAGCATCCCCATGGCAACCGACGCCGAAATTGTGTCCTATGAGCGCAAGGAACGCGCGCACTCGTTTACCTAGAGAGAAGCGACTATATCGGTTATACGACGGAACAATGCGGCTTTGAAATGACGCTAATGCCAGCCGACGACTTACGATCTTTCAAACAGAAAAGAGCAGGAAGAAAAAACACGTTATGCTCAATGTGCGCGCTCATTATGGGCGGAGGCGAGACGGAAATACGCGCCCCTCCGCTACAAGAAATAGTGCAAAGAAACCGGTGTTGTTCCTCAAGCGTCGTCTAACTTGCATTACAAAATTGACACTGGACTCAACATTCTCACCCTCACACGAAGGAGCATGCAAAATATATTTGTCTTAAAACACATTTGAAATAGTAAGTAGAAAACTATGTAAGTGAATAACTGCCATATGGTTATGCCAGAAATGCCAACACAAACTGATCATTACCATCACCTCCATTACGTCGGATAAACGACGAAAGCGGGCACCCGATAGTGCGCACCATATTTTTTTTAGACGCGGAAGGCGCAGATGTGCGTTGTCAGTCTCACGGTTGCATTATGCAGGCAAGGGGGTTCTGCGCGAAGGGCTAAAAGACAAAAAGTAATAATAAAACACAAAAAAGAATCTCTCCTGATGCACTGAAAACTGCAGAATCTATTACGACCGAATAAAAACGGGAGAAATGGTTATATAATGTGGCAGCAAGATTCAACTTCGGCTCCAAACCGTCAATGGAAAAGCGAGGCCGCTAGATATGACAGGGCGTGTCCACACCGGTGCTTCTGGCGTCCACTCTGTGGTCAGAACAGAACCGCGCCAGACACATGGTGTTCAAGTGTACACCTTCGTGGACTCAATGAAGCAAGAATGAACTCGTACCTCTCATTGAAAATGCACCAAAGATGCTCGTACGCCAATACCAAGGTCACGAGGCGCCAGGAAATTGCGTTAGCCTGCCACTTTGGAATGTTCGACGAAGCATGCACGACTGACCACAGAATTCAGTGGTGCTACTATCCTTAATTACCACCCGCGCTCCAGAGGAAAAAAAAAAAAAAAGACATTGTGAACGTGTAACGAGATACGAACCAAATCCGCCCAGCTTGTTGAGCATCTTGCCACCGATAGCTGAACCGGCGCTCTTCGCGAGGTTCTTCTTGGCGTCATCGTCTCCCGAGGCTGCAACTTTGATGTTCTCATCGGTGCAGAGCTGGCAGAGGATGTCCTCTAACTCCTTAGTACTCAGCTTGTCCAGATGAGCCATGCCTGACGCCGGAATTAACGACTGGGAGAAGCTGACCACGAAGAGTTGCTGCGCGCTTACAACTGAGCCGTTCGGGCTGTGCGGAGGAATCAATTGGCCTTGACACAAAAACTGCGCCAATGCGGCAGCAGAAAGCGCCCGGAAAAAGACGCGCTTGTTTTGTTTGTGAAGTTTTGGATGCTATGTTTTCGATAAGTAAACATTGTGTATGTGTAAAAGAAATATATGATAACGGCTAAATAATAAATCAGCGCTATATAATCTGTTATGCGTATCTTTTGTAAAACGTTCTTTGTCAACTACCTTAAACGTCACGTCCGGCAAAAAGCGCACTTCCGGAAAAGGTATTTGTTTTCTCTCTATTTGTTGTTTCTCTTTTCCAGCCGCTCTCTCCGTTTTTCTGTTCTCACCGTTGTTTTTTCGCCGCCATAAGTGAGCTCCAGGGAGCGTGCGTCATCACGTGACCTACGATCAGCTGGTCGACGCCGATTGGTTGCTCAGGGCACTGACGGCCAATCGTAGCGTCCCCCCTTGACAACTGTCGAGCGCTCAGCAACAACAACAATAGCAAAAAGTTGCCTCAGCTGTGTGTTCACTGTGCAAGGGTCGCTAGCTGGACGTAAGGCTTTGTTGTGGCACCCACTGACGTTATTTTACGAGTACTAAATGCATTGTAAGTCCTCCTGCTGACCAGAATCATCGTCTGCCATCGCCAGGAACACCATCTTGACAAGGGTGAGTCCGTACAGTTTATATTTCTCAGTAACGGCACGGAGGTGACCGCTACAGTTGGGTCATCCGAAGGTCCACACGGTTATTTTCATCGTTGTGCTTTGTATCCAGCCCTGACTTCAACTGGCCCAACGCTTCAGCAATCGCCAGCACTTTAGCTATAAAGTGTTTGTAATGGATGGAGCGGAATTCGGTTTTCGCTCAGTTGCCAAAAGGCGCATTGCATGATCTTAGTCGCTTGTTTGTGTCTTGTGTATACGTGGTACTGCATTTGTTTTCAACGTCATGAATGCCCTTTATTCAAATGCAAAAACGAAACGCTGTTCGTTCTTTGTTTTTACCCCGCGTCAGTGTTTTAACCAGCGCCACATATCCGCGAGTGGCTCCGCGCGGAGAACGCCAATGGATTAGCCCCGGAGCAGCTCGGCTGTTATGGGGGGAAGAAGGGGGTTCCGGGGCGTTCCCTGTTCGCGAGGGTCCGCGCAGCCAGCCTTGGCGAGCGTGCTGCCCCAGCAGACGGCTCCGTGCCCGTCGCGAACGGGGGCAGGCTGGCCGACTCAGCGCGCGCACTTTCGCGCAGGTGTAATATTCTCGCCGCCGAGAATCTCCATCGGCCACCGCCGAGGCCTTGGCGGCACCAATAATTAGTCTTGCGTACACATATACAATCCCGTTGCTGTGGGGACCTGGTACGTGAACGACCTGAACGGGCTCGTTCTGTCTAGTCCAACGCGCAGCTGCTACACTGCGGCGAGCGGCATTCGCAGCCCGTTCTCGGAGCCGCTCGCTTATCGACATCTCGACATCACTCCAAGCGCGGTTCGGTTTGGGAGCGCGCTCAGTGTGATACACGGGAGTGGGAGGGAGAGGGCGATCGTGCACCCACCACCAACGTTGCTTGGTTTCACTCATTCGGGCTTCATTGCGTCAGTGCCTGCGCGCATTCGCTTGTTCCCTGCCTATCGAGGGTTATTTCCGAGAATATGCGGGCTGCGCGCTTTCGACCGCCTATTTCGGGAGGCTAGCGTACGCTGGCGTGCTTGTGGGCTCGGCGGAGCAGTGTGCCCCTTCGACTTTGCATGACAGTTGCAAGGTCGCGTAGCGCGCGAACGCCGTAGCAACTGGCCCCGCTGCAGCTGAGTGCGCTTTCGTGGACACCGCGTCCCCCCCCCCCCCCCTCCTCCCACTCTCTCCTGCTTTCAGCAGTGACGCGGGCGTCACTCTACCGTGGAACGACTGACTCTGGCTCTGGCAACGAGCGAATTAACACGGCCTAACTGCGTGAAATTTATAATGCCTAGATGCTATATACGCTGTCTATCGTTGTCCCTGATTCACTGCACCGACGGTAGGGTCGAGACATGCCGTGGCGGCGTTCTGTACTACCCCGTGATCGAAATGTGCAGTTTGTGGCCCACTTTATCCTGTACTACTATTAAGTAGTGTCAGTACTTGCATGGAGTTACTGCCGTACGTGGTAAAGAGAACGGCGCGAAGCGACAAACTATCAGCGGGGCTGAATTTGGCTGCATTTGAAGCTCCCGCAGCTCGGGCTTCGTTGCATAGCACAGAAGCTCTGCTGGAAACAGCGCTGCCTTGGTGTGGTTGCTTTACACGGCACTCGGATTTTGTGCGCTAGTGTCAGCTGAATGTATTTCGGCGTGGTCGGAGCGGCAGCGCTTGGCTCGGTATAAATGTGTAAATCCGATGATTTTTCAAAAAGTTAAACGAACACTTGCAGGGCTGCTTTTGCGTACTCCAGCAGTTGACTGCGCGTACATTGAAAGCAAACCAGCGGTGATATGTTTTGCGGCAGCGCCGTCAAGCGCATTTGAACACGCGCCTATCGGCGGGCATGTGCTCATGTTTGACGCTGCCTCTTGTAGCTCTTAAATTTCTCATGGATATCAAGACATCAGTAGAGGGTATATCCACGCAAGGCGCGTGTCTTGCCAAACCTATCCCTTCGAGGGTGTACGCCCCCTCAGGTTGACCGCGGCGCGCTCCTCAGCAGGATGTTGCCAAAGCGTTTTGCCAAACACTGTGCGTTTAGCAAAGGTGTCCCCGCTTTGACCTTGGAGTGTGGAGGGGCAGATTGCCAAGCGAGACTGCAAGTGCCGTGCTTATTTTGTGCGACACGCGTTTCTCTTTCGAGACCGCAGTGGTGGTGCGCCAATGAGCCTTCATCTTCGCGTTCGGCTCGAGCCGCGCCCCGCTCTATGAAGTGCCACGATTATGCGAGGAAAGTTTCAAAAAGTCCGTGCACTTTTACATTGCGAACATTCTTTTTTCTCGCGGTTTGTTTTTCTCCCTCATTAATAAATGGCGCGTTATTCTGCTTACGATCGGCACTTTTTTGTTCTCCTCACCAAGGGACGTAGAAATAAGAGCTCGGAAGTAAACAGGGCATGCGGGCGCAATGGCGTTATACATGTACTGCCGAAAGCAAACCCCTCTTGTTGTGCGATTTTTAATGTCGTTCATCAAAAAGCTCGGTGCTTACAAATCTTTCGCTTTGAGAACTATCCAGAAGTGATTTGGTTACAGAACGAGCACGTATACGTGTTGATCCCGTCAACGACACTTATAATTGGCTGAACTCGCTGATCAAGGGCGAAGGTTACCGAAAAACAGCAGCAAATTAGCCTAAAACTGCCCGATGAAATTACAATAAACATTCCAGAAAAACAAGTTCATTTAGTCTTCACTGAGAAACTCGCGGAAGTTTTCATCCGTTTACTGCTTGTGGAGTTGTAGTTATTAAGCGGCTGCGCTTCGTGTAGTCTCAGAGGCAGAGCTCTGGCTACGCGGGATTTCATGTAAACGCAGTATCTTGGCGGACACGGAGTCACTTGATCGGCACTCTTCTAGTTTGTTTTTCCTCGCCCTTCTTGCAAGCCGGTGGTAGACGGAGGAGCATGCGGGCCCTTCTCGAGGACAGATGAGAAAGGAATATATCGAGTGCGCTGTGCTTGCCGGGCAGTTTATTAGGACGACGACAAGTGGCACGTCACTTGAGACTCTGGCCCAGAGCCAAGCGAGTGAGAGAAAAGGTATGCAGAACCGTTTGGTCGGAACGGAGAGCTTGACCTGCCGTACGTGGTTTGCGGTTAGACTGTGGTGGTTCTCAAATTAAGTGATGACTCACGTACGTCATCTAAATATGTTATTACAACTTAATAATAATAATTCTAACATTATTTGAGACTGCCTTTGAGAGCTCATTACGAGATGCAATGGTGATATCCGAGGGGAAATCCTTTGATAAATGCGTTTACACAAGCACTTCACGACGCGCTTACGGTATGTCATTTACTGTGAGTTGACACATATAGCGCTAATATATAGAGTTCTAAACGTTCGCATGCGCCAGGTCTTGTCCATTCTACACGACACTGCACCAACTTGCCCAGCTACAAGTCCTTTTGAGACTCTAGTCCATTGAGCTGCGTAGCGTGTTCCAACTATAACGTCATTTTAATGGAACTGCCGTAATTATATTAACTGGCTTAGTACATTATGTGGAAGGTGGAAGAACTTTCATGAAAGGGGAAAAGATTGTCATTCCTTTAAGTATAGCATGAAACTACGAAAGAGATTCATTAGCCCAAAGGCGGCCGGTGGTCTCGTGTTCGATCTCCCTATAGGCCTGGGCGGAGTTTTCTTCAATTGCGAAGCTTTGCCAGGATTTTTCTGATATAGGAGGACAGATCACTTTCGTTGGTGATGCAGTAGGGCACTCCATAGTGGTAGCAGTGGGGGGGAGTTCCCCTCCCTTCAGCCTTTCATGAGCTGCCCCTGCCATATAGGTTTCCTTCATACAGCTTCATACTTTCAGGGGGATGACACTTTTTTTCCTTTCAACGCCTGGCTCTCAACCTAAATGTCAATGACTTCGAACTGCATCCAGAGAGTTTTTTTTTTTTTTTAATTCTGCTTAGCGGGTCATTTTATGATGACAGACCCGCCATAGCGTTACGCGAAGTCCTGTTCGGGGTCTGTTTATGACTACTTCCATTAAAATTGGAAGGGGTGAGTGAGTAGCATGTAATAGAATAATCTATTACATTGTAGAAATTACAAGAAACTGAAACCATAAAAGGATGTGCGACACGTACGTGTCCCCGTTTATCCTGCTATGACATTCATTCAATACACTTTAGTATAAGAGTCGGGAGCTCAAGCAGCACATGCTAAAGTGTATTGACTGGATGTCATAAAGTTTCGCATCTCGAGAGCTCAAGCAGGACGAACGGGGGCGGGGGGGAATCCGTGCAAGCGCTGCTCTATTCTAGCATTATAGCGTTGTGATGTCACTGATATATCTAAACCTATAATTGGTATACATTGAAACGAACACTCCCCCCCCCCCCCCCTGCTTTAGGAAAACAAATACAAATAAACGAGGAACATATCACGAACGAAAGATTAATATATGGTCACACACGTGCCAGGTGACATGCGGCTGCCGTGCGGTATCTTCGGGTCAAACTTGGCCACATACTAGATGGTTACGCAGCGTGCGGAGATCTTCGGTTGCTGTGAAAACAAAGCTTTACGAAGTCAACTATCATATGTGAGCGATATTTGAATATGTATATTTTGTCAGTCCAGCGGCTGTCGTGACCTTCCTTAGCCCTTGCCGAAAGCTTCGAAGCCTCGCCGCGCGTTCAGAACCATCGCCGGGCCAGATGATACCCCCGCGAAACGTAGAGCTTTCATGCATGACCTACGAGATCCCCATTGCGCGATGGGAAAACCCGCGCGCGCCGCCCGATCTCGGAGGCTTTGCTCCAGGCATGGAACATTAAAAAGCGCTCCATAAAACTGTAGACAGAAGATTGAGAGGGGCAGACCTCATTCTCTTGCTCTTCTGAGCTATAGGAGCGCTACGGGCATGCTTCGGTGGCTTGTAGAGACCGGTGACGTACAGCCTTTGTCAGAAGTGTACAGGCGCACCTGACACCCCAGACCTCTGGGTGGTGAGTGCGAGAGTTCTTTTCATTCCCCAAAGAGTAGGGAATGATGTATGGTATATATGCCACATGAACGCATTCAACCAGCGTGTACCCAGCCTGGCGGTCTCGGTAAGCTTGCTCTTTGTGACTCGAGCAGTGACTTGGAACTTTCGGTACAAGAGCTAAGCTATAAAATCAGGTATTCTCTCTTGTACTAGATCCCCCAGCCGTATGTCAGAGGAAGCGCAATTACTTTTGGGGACCAATGCGCTGCCGCGTGCACAACCATTGAGGCAGCAGCTACCTCGGCATCGGATGCGACCTCTGCGAATGCTCTGCAACTGGCACTCCTTGGAATCTATTCTGCCACCGTGTCTGACTGACTCCGGTACGCTGCCGAATACAATAGAGCGGAGGTTGCATCCTTACTACTTATGACATATGGGGCTGGCTCATCAATATTATTTATTTGCTCTTTGTGTTGCCGCTCTCACGGTCTCACTTACACCTTTTATTTGGCGAGACGGCAACTTGAGAAGCCTGAAAAGCTTCCTCGATCGAGTTCATCTTACCACAACTCGAGAGCACTACATCGCGTGCTTTCCGCCAAGTTTTGTGCCTTATATATATATATATATATATATATATATATATATATATATATATATATATATATAGCGAGAAAGGGAAAGGGCGTAATTTGTTATATGTATTTTTGCCTGTTTTGTTATATTGATTTTGATCAAATTAGAGATAGTGACATCCAATGGTGAGACGTGAGAAGTGATGAAATGTTTTGCAGGCGACGATTTACACTTTTCGTAGCAGTGGTAACATCACAATTAAGGTAGGGACACACCGCACACGAACAGATCGAGTTGGTGATTGGCCCAATATTCCTGTGACGTAAGGATCACGGCTCTTTTGGAGAACGCATATGTCGCCGAGCTCGACTTGGACGTCGCCAAAGTACCGCCCACAGAGCACACTTGCTCATCCAGAGTACAAGACTTGCAGCAACTTTATAGTATATGGGCTAGTTCACTTCCGAGTTCAAACGTTGATTTTTTGTACAAAACGTGCCATATAAATTTTAAATCGGCTCGCGAGCCTGTGCACATTCCCAGTCTCGGCTAATTCAAAAAGGTCTGAATGCCAGTATTCGGAAGAACAGCGTTTTTGCCCGCATTTCGTCTGCTGAGGGACTGCAATTAAGCGCCGTGACTTTTCATGCTGCTCCTTAGAAAATAGTTTCTTAAAATAATTAGTCGGGAGAAACCACAACCGTCTGTGATCGTCGTTGTTGATTTTTGTGAGAGTCGTCGTCGGTCGATCAAAAGACCAAGCATTTCATTGCTTGCTCAACTTTCCACACATCCGAACGCATGCCGACCACAATTCCACACTTTGTCACGGCTCTCGTTGACAGGGCGATATCAGGCGTCATTTTCTTGCCGCGATAGAAGGGACACGCTCGAGTGCCAGCCGAGTGAATCGTTTTCCGTCGGCGCCATCCGTGTGGAAAGGCGCCCCTCCTCCTCAGCCCCGGGTCGCACTGGGAAAGCCTGCGGCAGTGTCCGCGATGCTTTCGGGTTGCGCGGGTCGTCGACCGTGGCAGCGGCGATGCACTCCCCTCGTCCAAGGGCCCCCCCGACGCCTTCCGACGGGCCGTCGCCAGTTGCGGCTGTAGTGACGTGCCCTCGCTCTGCGCCCGGTCCCCTTGGTCGCACGAGCGGGGCACGTGCGCTTCGTGCGCTGCGACCGCGCCGCCTTCACGCTGTTGCGCGAAGCATTGGGGGCAGCCTCGGCATGGTCAGCCGTGGACATAACCAGAGAGCCGTTCGACGACATCGTACATCGCGGCCTTCGTCGTTGGTGATCGACTCAGTATAAAGCGGACCCTGCACAGGCAGTGAGATCAAAGGCGTGGGCGGGCCGGTAATGTTATCACATTACAGTCGCTCAGGTGTAGCATCAGGGGACCTGTGCGGTGTTCATTTTCTCTCTCACTTTCGTTGCGGCAAAGCGGCCCGGACGCGCGCGTTTGTGTCGGACGTCTAGCGGCACATTTTTGGTCGTACCCTTGGTTGGCCATTTACTTTTAAAATTGCATGTGAAAAATAGCACCGTATATATTATGCCTCCCAATTTAGTAAGGACCGTGTGCGGCGGCCGTCCGTGCTCTCCGATAAGCAACTCCTGTGCGATGGTCAGGGTGATGCTGTTCATATCGGCCTGTTATCTGATTGTTTGCTTGCTTTCGGTTCTCCGGGAAGTCCCGGAACACGAGTAGCCTTGGTGCGCACGTTTCGCCCTGGCGCCCGCGCTCGTGAAACCTGCCGAGAAGCAACTTGCTTGTTGATCCAAGAAATGTTTGACACTCCATTCGAAGCTTATATACCAGTGAACATGCACCTATCATTTTTAAGCTTTATTCAATTTTTAAAACTCGCCTGTGGCAGATAGCATAAATCTTGTCCTTGAGCTGGATTATTCGAAGAGGCGGACAATAGCACGAGAAACACATATTCAATTAATTTTTAAAAATCACTAATTCTCAATTAATTACTTTACGGGCTGCTGAGCACGAGGTCGCGGGATCGAATCCCGGCCACGGCGGCCGCATTTCGATGGGGGCGAAATGCGAAAACACCCGTGTACTTAGATTTAGGTGCACGTTAAAGAACCCCAGGTGGTCAAAATTTCCGGAGTCCCCCCCCCCCCCCCCCCCCTACGGCGTGCCTCATAATCAGAACTGGTTTTGGCACGTAAAACCCCACAATTAATTTTTTTTTTTACTTCACATATTGGAATTTACGAATTGTAGCCGGTGAGCTTGCAAGACTTGAAATGAATTTCCAGGATGACACCAGTTTCGAGATATTTCCCAAAGTGTGAACGAAATACATGAGCGTTCCAGTTACTTTTGTGCTTCAATACATAGAAGAGCGTTTTGTTAAAAAAAGTAAGTGGAACAACAGTGAATTTTTAGGGCAAGTTTGATGGCGCATATCTCCAAGCTGGCGTCATTCTGGAAATTCATTCCAAGTGGATACGCCCTGCAAACTCGCCGGCTACAATTTGTAAACTGCAATATATGTGCCGTAAGGTACGTAATTAATTCAAAAGATAATTATAGTGGACATGTGTTAATTAGTTGTATATGTGTTTCGATTTCTCGTGCAAGTAATGTCCGCCTCTCTGAATAATCGAGCTCAAGGACTAAAATCATGTTATCTGCAACAGGATTTTTAAAAATTCCATAAAACTAAAAATTTATCACCCTGTATGTGCACAAACACACAATGTCAATTAACTTCAATGACTTACCTATCGTTTGACTATGTGCAGTCATTCTCACATGCATATATATATATATATATATATATATATATTATATGCATACAAAATTTGGCTCACAGAGTAGTACCTTCTTCTTTCTGGGGTTTTACGTGCCAAAACCAGTTATGGGCCGGTATTTTGTAGCGATGCCTTATGACTTTTTCTATACTAGTCTTATCATCCACCGCTCACGGCCGGCTGATCCCGTTGATAACGCGAGCGGATCGTCGCTCTGACCACTGACAAAGCGCGATAAGCGCGAAAAGGCATTAGCACCGGAAAGGCATCGCTACAAAATACCAGCCCTGATTATGAGGCACGCCGTTGTGGACGGCTCCGGATTAATTTTGACCACCTGGGCCGCTATTTTGTAGCGATGCCTTTAAAGTAATAATGCCTTTTCGCGCTTATCGCGCCTTGTCAGTGGTCAGAGCGACGGTCTGCTCACGATATCAACGTTGATAACGCGAGCGGACCGTCGCTCTGACCACTGACAAAGCGCGATAAGCGCGAAAAGGCATTATTACTTTAAAGGCATCGCTACAAAATACCGGCCCTGGGGTTCTTTAACGTGCACTACAACGCAAGCACACGGGCGTTTTTGCATTTCGCTTCCATAGAAATGCGGCCGCCGCGGCTGGGATTCGATCCCGCGACCTCGTGCTCCACAGAGTAGTACCAGTAGTTCAGGACAAATAGATAAAATTTTATTGCAAGATTTTTAACTTAACGAAAAATCTAAATGCTGATCTTCACTGATCATACCGAACTATAAAGCTATCTTATTCGAGGACTCAAATTATAAATATGCTACTATTATTATAATTACTTTAATAATTATAAATATTATTAAACTATTTTGTTGTTTCTTGGCTTTACTCAGATAACTTCCACTTGCGACCTATTGGGACCATTTGGCGTTTAGTTCCAATTCCAATACAAATTCTAACAGTATATATGCATGCATAACCTTAGTCTGCTATACTCACCTTACCGGGATAAAAATCTATCTGTAATTCGCCAATACATACTAGTCTATCAGCAAGCACTATCACACTACAAATAAACAATTTTACTACGGCTGATATAATGAACTCCTATCAGACTAATAAATGTATCATACATCGAATACAAAAATTTATTACACTACAGCAAATCTGTATTTTCGCCGGGGAGTGCGCTTGGTTCATGCATATCACGCCGTGAACGCTACGGCCGCCTTCCGTTTTTGCCGGCTGTTCCTCGCGCGCGTCGATCGTTTTCTCAAGTGCTTCGCCTTGCTTTCGGCTCTGCTGCCTGTCGCCCAGACAACCATAGGCTGAGCTACCGCTGGCAAAAATGCAGCTTGTCACAACTAGGCCAGCGTCTTCGATCGCTACCGCCATGGGCCGGGACCTGTATATATCGGCCAGTCACAATTAAATTAAGCAATTATTGTGCATCGGTGGATTAATTATCATGAATAATCCACACATATCTTGCCAAACTTCCGTGCATGTGAAGATCACGATTGCGCACGTTCCTGTCGTAGAGCGGCCGGGACACAACGCGCTCGACAATGGGAAGCTGCGCATATTTGGAGCACGAGTTGGAACACATGACTTACATGCATAGCCCACATGACAGGCGTGTAGGTCGTATGGTATCGCCCTGTAGATAAGCCTAGCTGTTGCAAGCCTGACCGCGCAGAAAATCTAGCTCCTAGGCCATCAGCGTTTTGCCGTTGTGTGCTTCCCGATAACGTGTGGTCCAAAAGCCCTGAATACAATTATTAACGATAGATTTCCATTGAATCAGCGGCGTGTTTGACGCTACATGTGTAGAAATGTGCGCGTGCATATACAGGGTGTTTCATTTTAGCTGCACCAAATTTTTAAAAATTGCCTGTGTCAGATAGCACAATTATAATCCTTGATCAAAACTACTCGATGAGGCGGCCATTACTTCCACGAGAAATCAAAACGTCGAATTGAATAATTAACATAATTACGCTAATTATCATTTAATGAATTATTTTACCGCACATCTTTCAATCTACGAGTTATAGCCGCTGAGTTCGCACGCGTATCCACTTAGAACGAATTCTCAGGACTGAACCAGTTTCTAGATATTAATTTTCAAAGTGTCCGACGAAATGCATGGGCGTTCCAGTTAACTTTATCCTTCAATGCATAAAACAGCGTTTTCCTCAAAAAGTTAACTGGAACGCCCATGCATTTCGTCGGACACTTTGAAAATTAATATATATATATATATATATATATATATATATATATATATATATATATATAGAAACTGGTTCAGTCCTGAGAATTCGTTCCAAGTGGATACGTATCGCCTTGCGAACTCAGTGGATATAAAATTCGTAGATTGAAAGATGTGCCGTACAATAATTAATTAAAAGATTAATTAGCGTAATTATGCTAATTATTCAATTAGGCGTTTTGATTTCTCGTGGAAGTAATGGCCGCCTCATCGAGTAGTTTAGATCAAGGATTATAATTGTGCTATCTGCCACAGGCAATTGATAAAAAAAAATTGGTGCAGCTAAAGTGAAACACCCTGTATATTATACGAATGTTTTACGGAATCTCTGGATTGCACTGTCAAATACAAGACTCTGATGAGAGCTCTGATTATCGCGTTTAATTGATTTATCATTGCCGACTACGCGCAGTGAACAATCCCGGACAGTCGACGATACCGCTGTAGTACAATATTGGGACTCGCGAAAGAGGAGTTGAAACTGGTCGGAATATATATCGTAATCGATGGATTTAACGTATGTAGCCCATACAAATCATGCACGCGGTTTTATATGCTTTCCTCGCCGCAGTTACGTTGAGAAATGCAGGGCGAGCAGCTCAAAAGAAGGAAAGCAGCAGAGCTCTCACGCAAAAACGCCGTACCCTGCGAAGATAAAACGGCCGGCGCTTGTCACGGCAGCCACAGCTCGCGGCGCTTTGCGGCATGAGCTGTTATTGCAGCACTTGTTTTGAATCCTTAGCGCAGCAGTGAAAGGCCGCCTGGAAGGAATGTGTGTTATTGAGCCACAGGGGCGATGGAAATAGCTCGAGCCATGGCAGTGGCTGCGGTGATGAAACGCCGCAAGCCCGTTCACGTGCACAGTTGGCAGAGCACAATTGCCCCTTCGTGTGCGTCGGGCTTCCATGGGTGATGAGCGAGTTCAGATATTTGACTTTTCATTCCCCCCCCCCCCCCTTTTTTTTTTTTTGCGGTAAATGAAGGTTCTAGACTTCGAAACCCTAGAAAAAATGGCTGCGGCTTAGCTCTGCAGCTAACCCTGGATATGCAAAGCGAAAGCTTGGTTTAGGGCTTTAGGCTGGTTAAGTCTTTGTTTCACTTGGTTATATATCCTTTGATTTAGCATACACTCATTGTTAAGCCAGGTATAAATTATAAGCCGACAAGTCCAAGCGTTTTGCGAGCCGAACGGCTCGCTCTTCCTCAGTCGCGCGCTTGGCATTCCGGACCCTCTCCGGGGATGGATGGATGGATGTAAAACTTTATGAACGTCCTGAGGTACGCGACTCAGCGCGCAGCGGGCCGCTCCCACGTTGGGACAGTTAGGCTGAAGTCCCTATATAAGAAAAGTACCGCCATCTACTCTTTCCTCCGCCGCCTCCTCTCCTAAAGCGCTTGCTTTTTTTTCTTCTTTACTTTTTTGCTTGCGAAAGCCAAGTCGACGGTGGCGCACCTAGAAAGTCCACGTTGAAGCTTTCAGGCCGGGCGCGCGCCGCCGCCGCCGGCGACTGCGGCTGCGAAGAGGACTTTCAACATGGCTCTGAGGCGGAAAAAAAAAAAATAAAATAAAGTGAAAAGCGGCGCGCTATCATCGTCCAATCAGAGATACAGGAGAGAGAGAGAGAGAGAAGCGGCGTTTATCAATGCAATGCCTCCGGCATTGATCAAAGGATGGCTGTACTTTTCTTATATAGGAAGTCTAGCCATGCCCGACTATGTGCCCGACCGCCGCATCGTGGGCCCTCTGGACAGCGTATGAGCTCGCCGGGAGATATCCGCGGGGTGGTCAGACGCCGCTTGCCGACGACGGCTCAAAGCCTCCCGCGCAACGCTCAGAGAACACGGCCCGGCCTCGCCCTCATCCTGCTCCCGCGTTCGATATAGCGTGAGAGCCCTCACACTAGAATCGGCACGTCGACGACGAGCCCTTTCCCGAGCGCGTTCGCATTGGCGTTGTTCAGACGCGTTAGGACACGTTGTCAGTTGCACATGAATGGCTCATACCCCCTTAAGCAATGACTCATACCCCCGTAAACGCGTGCTCCCCATTACGACGACAGAAGAGAAATGAAATTCTACGCTGTAATTGTTAGCGGCAACGCAGCCAGCTGTGGAAGTAGACGACGACGAACGCAGGAGCAGGATGAAAGCGAGCGCGGCGCTGCTCTTTGCTTGGCCATAACCTCCTCGATGGCCTGGCGCGCGGCGAGTCACGTGGTCAGGCGGCGACCCAGCTGCGGAGAGCGCATGCGCCAAGCCGGCGGCGGTGGCTAGCGCACGCGGCGAGTCACGTGATGCGTTGCCAAGGTTACGGCGCAGCTGCGGTCAAATGAAGGTCAAATTGCTGGCGATGGCGAAACTCGGCTCGACTAGGTTATGGCGTTTTTCACTGGTCGATCTGGAGCAGTTTTTTTTTTATTTTTTAACACGAAAGTGTTTTATGCCGGGGTCCACCAAGACTTCACTGACGTATTTCCGTCACGGAAATACGTCATACGGAAATACGGAATGACGTTCTTACAATGTACACGAACATAATACAAAGAAAGAAACCAGAAGAAAAAGTTCCACAAACATGCAAAATTTGGAAATCGAACCCACGTCCTCTCGGTCCGCGACGATAGATCGCCGAGCGTTTAACCCATTGCGCCACAAACGCATTTGCAGAGAGTTACACAGACGCGCCTTATATATCTAACACTCCTCCGTGTACCCGCGCTCTTGCTCGGGGCGGTGCCGCCGCCTACGAGCAGAAAAGAGAAGTACTGCATTATGACACTAACGCGCACCGACAGTGAACGCTTCGGTGGTCTCAGCACTACGACGCCTCGATGCCAGCATTCGAAGGGACGCTGGCATCAAGAAGCACTACCAACGCCACCTAGGTGGCGTTCACCGTACTCAGCACAGCGGAGCGTGGCCTCCGAAATTAGCTCTGAAAATATTTCTGAAGTTGATCGCGGAGGCTGCAATTACGACGCGCTGTACGCGCTGATTTGACTCGGTGACGATTCAGTTACGTGCTTTGTCTTGCGCGTTGTATTAGTGTGTCAGTTACGTGCTTCGTCTTTCGCGTTGTGCTAGCGTGTGCAGCGTAGTGCAGCTTCCATATGCACGACGGTTGCTCATGGTCATCGACGTTGGTAGTCGTGATGGAGGAGACGTGCCACCAGGCGTCAGCGTGGGTGCATCAACGCCTAAGGGCGCTTTAGCCACAAAACACCAATAGACATTATATATCAATGTCCAATAAACATTACACTACTTCTGTGAAGACACGTTTCACTTTCGTGTTCTATACCGATTCCTATATAAGAGGGATCAACCACATTTTTTTTCTGTTTTTTTGCTCCGCAGCGGCGAATCCAAATTTCACTGGTCGAGCTGGAGCGGGTTCGCGCTTTCCACTGGTCAAATCAACTCGCTCCGCGCCGGATCGATCTCACTTGCTGCGCTGCCGAGGCGCGGATTCAGGCGGAAATAGGACGAGAAGCATACGTCACTTCCACTCGTTGGGGGAAACCAACTTCCTAGAAAGCTGTCTAGGAGGTGCTGGGGGAAACACACAGAGCGGAAGTCGATTTTTGTGACGTATGCGCACAGACTTCCGGTACGATTCAGCGCGGAGCATTTTCGCTCTCCGCTGGCAAATTAGGATTCGTAAAATTCGAGCGCTCGCTCCAGGATTTCGGCGGCCGCTCCAGATCGACCAGTGAAAAACACCATTAGTAAAGCTCTCGCTTTAAAGAATGGTGGAATAAGCCTCAGCACCATAAATAATATACTTGTAATTGTTGTAAGCAAACGGATCAACATTTACGCTTGAAGCATTGCACAGATGACTCTCCCTATGCTTGCACCAGGCACCGTAGCATCAACTGTCTCAAAATTTGCTTTCTTGGAATTGTGGTTGCGATTCCATCTGCAACACCACACAAGTCTGCCAGCCCTTTTTTTTTTATGTTATGCTTGTGTGAACGTGCGTGCCTGGAAGCAGCTGGCATTATTGGCTTTGGAAACAGCTTTAGAATCATTGGCTCTTTCACTTGCCGCTCTAACTCATGTCTTGTACTGTAATATGCAAGTTCATTTATTAGCATAATTACTATTATATCTCTTGAAAAATTATACCTTCACTGCAAAATGCAAGGGTTCTTTTTGTTCTGTTATGTAGCGTATCCTTCAGAAGATCTTTGCCAAAGTTATCTTTTCTTTTACAGTAACTATATGTTTCAGGTAATGTAATGCTCCCATTATAAGATATTGTACCATTTGTTAAAACATTTCTCCACTACTATTTTTAGGACATCAGCTATTCTCATTCTTGGCATGCAAAGTTGAAATATCAGGTAGCTTTGTACACCCCAGCTATGTAAACAAATGAAAAAATTCAGTGCAATAACCAACTTAAAAGAGGTTTACCTTGTGGTGGTGAATACATTTTTCTATTCCTTCAGTCTGGAAACAATTTCTGATGCAAAGTAATTAAGTGAAAAGTAACTCAAATGGCATGCAGTAAGTAAAACTTGCTTCTAAGGAACGGCAGGATGTATGAAATTATGTTTGATAGAATCAGGCAATCGCAATGTATTCAAATGCACGCTGCATTTTTTAATATATCGTACGTCATACGGTACATGCTAGCATGCTGAGCTGTGCTGTTACTTGTCTCCATTGACGCACTGGCTCCAATTAATAATCTATGTACAGTCGCAGGCAAAAGTTTGGAGACCATGGCATCAGCAAAAAATTTAAACATATTCAAGCACAGCTCTGCGGCCTCGAATTGGCTTAATACGTTGTATTTGTCAAACACGTGCACGTAGGCGTGCACTCTTGATTTCAGCCGAAATGCCCAGGCTGCGCAGAAAAAAAATAATATCGTGGCACCTTTGGTCCACAAACTTTTGCTCGCGACTGTAAATTCAGGCAGGTGCGGAGGCATGTATATTGAAACAGAAATTGATAACCTACTAAACTGTTCATTCTGTGTTGAAGCAACCTTATTCACCAAAGTTAAGCAGTGAGTGACGCAGGTTATGTAGACTTACGTTAATTAGATTCCAGTTAATTCGATTTTGGTTAGTTCGATCCCGACCGAAAGTCCCAGCCGGTGTCCATGCATTTCTATGGGCCCAAACATTCGTTATTTATATCCTGAAATTGGCCATCACCGGATAATTCAAAGTTGATCATGAACACACTTGACCCCTATGGTGACCCCTATAGTGACCCCTTTAGTGGCAGCATGTCTCTGCGTAGCTTAGTGGACAATGAATACGTTGAACGCACGTCATCTTTTTACCTGCGCTAGGAAGATTTTCAAGCAATAACGGGCAACTCACAATGTCTGGTTACAGTATTTACCAGATTCTAACACGTGGCTCTTTTGAAATTGTCTGCGCTGTGCAATCGAATGCGCAACCAAAACCGCATTTGCGGGGTTCCTATGCTTTACCGCATATAACAGATCTGTATTGTGGCGAATCTGACTTTAGGTAACCCCCCGCCATTGTGCAACACATATATTAGACCCTTGCCAATTTTTCTTGCTAAAAAGTCGGGTGCGCGTTAAATTTCTACATTGTTTAAGAGCTTTAATGTCATTTCTGCGTTAGTTTTCTACTTCGGACACATGGAAAGCAGGTGTGCGTTTGATTCGGAAGCGTGTTAAAATTGGGCAAATGCTGCCAAATGAATCAGCAGTGTATTTTGGCGTTTTTTCTTCATCTTGTTTAATTCGACGCGCCGGATAATATGGTCAGTTTTGTCAGTCCCGTCAGCGTGGAATTAACAGAAGTCGACTGAAGTAGCAAAATTTCTGAAATAGTGAAAACCTATGTTCCCTTCACACGTGAATTATGATGGACTGTCTATAAATGTGTGAAATTTACAGAACTTTCTTCCACAGCTTTTGACACTCTATTGCAAGAACGACAAGGTGGTAGGATGTTTCTTTGGGTATTTTCTAGTGAGTTATCATAATTAGAGAGTAATTACATATCTCTTTATTGTACAGTCAGACATGTTGTGTCTTTACATAAAAATAATTGAATTACAGGCTTGAAGCACATGCACAATTTAATTATTGGCTGCATGCATTTGGAGTAAAGAAAAAATATGCTTTCGACATTGCTGCTAAAACGCGGCACATCGAACGTCCCGTCAAACATGGTAGTGCCTTTGGTAAATTGGTCATCTACAGCAATACGCAGCACTTTGAAGTGAAATGAAAACACATTCTAGTATGCAGGTGGTTCAATTCAACCAAAGCTCAGAGTCCGTTGCTTTTTCTTCGCGTCCATATTACCACGCCTAAAGGGGATATTGGTCCAACTGGTTCAGTATAACAGGGTTCTTTTGGTATATTCAGTAGCAGGAGTCCAGATGAGATAATTTGCCCACCACACTGTGTGATGTCCACTGAAAGTTTGGATTAAATATTTCACATTGCTTTTTCTTTGTGCAGGTAGGCCTTTGAAAAGTCATCAAAAAACATTGTGCATCGTGAGTCATGTTGAGCGGCATTGCTAGCTATTTTCTCAATGCCCCACCTACTCCAACGCCTGAAGATGATGTTAATTACCGAACCATGGAGGCTGAAGATGACTGGTTGCTTGTGGATGTCACAGGTAAGGCTAATCTCCATGATAGAAGCGTGTGTTATGTTGTGAAGTGTTTGTTACGTTAGGAAACAGACTGCAGTAAAATAAGTTTCAGCTTATATCTTACAAAAGAAACTGTGGTTGGCAAGAAAGAAAGCAGTCTCAACAACTGCTCAACAAGCCTCACCAACCCTAGAACATTGTCAGCAGCACCTAAACGATATGATAGTGTACATTCAGAACTGCATAATATGAAGTATATTGCAGATTAGTAAAGATGACATGAAATAGCTTGCATAACAAAGGCGTAATAAGCATAAACAATTACAATGATACAAATAACAAACATCCGATTTGGTAGTGTAGTTATGGTGACAATCATAATTTGTATCATGCAACTCGTATGTGCATACATAAATACCACAGTGGAATTAAATGTGCATTTTCAAGTGTGGTCAAGATGAAAAATGTATTACACACGACTATGATACAACGTACTATGACAAATTCATTGTTAACATCTACAAAAAAAGTAAAAGTAAAGGAGAGTAATATACAGTACAAGCTTTTTTTAGTCCTAGAAATGTGTTGTGCAGGGTAGCAAAAGGTGTTGAGTTTAATTTTTCATACAGTGCATTATCAAGAGATTTAGGCAGAATATACTTGAGCATCTGAGAACCGTAATGTGTTCTGCACATAGGCAAACATATAGGTAGATGCTTCTATGTCACTTTTGATAGGGTGTTTAGTGGAATAATAGCTTCAGTAGTTGCAGTCTGTTTCCAGGTGGAATGAAACGGAGTGCAGCTATTGAAACATGATAGTGTGCCAGTGTGAGGCCTTAGTGTACAGCTTGTGCTGTGAATTAGAATTTTAAGCAAAGTCTCATTCATGGCTCTTTTAAGGTGCCGCATATGTGTGATTGTGATTCTGCTAATCTTATGTTTTTCACTATCCCCTTAGACACGTAGGGTTTGATCACTGCGGTGGTAAATGCAGGTAATCTCAAATGCTTGGATTGTTGCATTTCACTTGTCAATGACCGCACATCTTTAGTCTGGAAAACATTATTTTGAAAACAACTAAACTCACATTGTTCATTTTACTTGTCTGGATAACAGCCTTGCTTTACAGTACAAGTGGCACATAGCATTATGAACATATTGTTTGCCATTGCTTGTGCTAGCAGCATAGTTTTCCTTATGAAGGCATATATTATTTTGTTGACACTGGTGCAGATGGGGACAGTCCACAGCTGGAAGTACCATGTGAGCGACCATGCAGTCTTCCCACCACCTTGCACGTGGCTGTGGTGGACTCCTCTCAGGAGGCCACACCACCATCAAGTCCCTGTCCCATGGACGGAAGCTGGTAAGGAGCTCTGCCTTAACTTACAGCTTGAAATCAAGACATAAAGGGGCCATGACACGGTCATCTGACTTTTCTCAGTTTATCACTGTAACTGTGAGTAGAGGGGTCAGCATGGTTATCTATACACAAAAAACTGGGCTCTCAGTGCACATTTTAACTAGAAATTTCAATTTGAAATCACTGCCTCTAATCTTCTATTACTGACAAGGACTGCCATCTTGGCATGAATTATGTGACATCAGGAAGTGTGAGGTCACCGCTGTGTCGACTGCTTCGAAACAGTCTGAAATTTTATCGGTCGTCTTGCACTGCACGCTCTGGCCCCCAATGGTGCTGCAAGGGCGTCACCATTAAATTGCGCCCTCCATTATTTCATTTGCTTAATGAAAGTAGCACAAAACAGAGAACGGCCTGCAGAAACTATCTTGGGTTGACCACTGAGACGCACATGCATAAACGAAACAATGCATGGCTACCATGATCTATTTCCAGCTCCTGCAATTGCTTCCGGCACCTGTAGTACAAAAAAGAATGTCCTTTGAGATTGGCTTCCGTTACTCCGAGGGAGCCATAGCTGAGGGTGTGAGTCATTTTGTCATGAATTAGCGTTGCCAGACTTTGCCAGACTGCCGTAAAATTCAACTGTGATAATAAAAAATATAAATACACATTTTTTTACCACACTAAATGCACTCAAATTTTGTCAGCTTGCTGTGGAACGTGTACGGTTCAACATGCAATGCATAATTCAAACTTGAAGCTTGCTGTGGAATGTGTACGGTTTAACATGTAATGCATAATTCAAGCTCGAAAATATGGTGTCATGGCCTCTTTAAGCAGGCAGTCTGCAAGAGCAGGGACAAAGTTGAAATCATTGGCAACATTCAGGAGCAGAGATATTAAACTCCGTAATACTCTTGGCAAGGTAAGGCACATAAAAACCAGGAAAGCAAGTGGAGTACAACTTTTGAAGTTGAGACATAAGTATCCCCCTCAGCCTATCCGTGCTCATAAGGAACTCTCTAGTCGAGGTCAGCACAATATGTGTGGGCACGTGCAGGTATGTGACACCTCCGCCGTGCTTTGTGGCACGGCGGCCGGTGCACTTGGAGACGTCCCCTCTGGAGAACCTGCTCATTGAGCACCCGAGCATGAGTGTGTATGGACCACCGTGTCTGCGGGGTGCACCACTGACTCCCCCGCCTTCCCCACCACCCAGCACTGCAGTCCCGGCCAGCCGCGCCCTGCCTGGTCCCAGGCCGGCCGCACTGGCTGCCAGAGCGGGTGAGTGCCAGTTGCTTGCTTTCTTAAGCCTGCATCACTCACATTATAGCTATGCATCATTATTATAGCTGTCCGTTAAGAAAGCCTGGTCCGTAATTATGGACTGCTGAGAGTTCATACTTGGCAGTAAGAAGTGTAGGATACGCATTATCTGTTCACTTTAGTAACCTTTTTCTTTTAATATGATTGTATTGCATGCATCACTCGTAAGTAATTAAACAGAAAAAGGACATGACATCTGAGCTGCTTTCTTGTGTCAGCTTGATTGCAGTGCAAGTCATGTTTTGTGCAACACAAAAACTGCTGTCATGTTTGAAGCTTAAGTGCACATGCATTCAGCAGAATGACGGTTTGATTCCAAATGTCTTTCTGTGTGGATTATTTATAGATGTGTGACATATATGCATGCTTGCATGAAATTATTTGCATAGTTTAGTACATTAATTTGTTACAGTTGAACTACCGCTATGCATGCACTGTTTGTTCTTTGCATTTCGCATCAAATTCACACATGCTACGCAAATTTTATAGTAAAAATGCCTATATTGCACAACATAGAAATATGCTCATTTCATTTAGTATAACATTTTGTGAGAAATTAGGCAGTAGAGTAGAAGCTGTTGAGGAATCAGTGCCATGTGGAAGCTGTGTGGCCATATGAAAGGGGACATGACCTACAAAACTTTATTAATTAAATAAAGGAAGATTGTGTGTCAAATAAAATAATGTGTATATAGATTCACAATTTAAGATGTCACTACTGAAGGTGGCAGAAGTTCGCAAATCATTGAAGCAGACATCTAGATATTGAATGTAAGGACAACAAGTGTAGATTGCTTGCAGACAATTCTGAGGTCATTTTCTTACATTGTTACACAAGCACTTTTATTGAACCACATCATTGAAGTTCAGTGAAGTGTTAAGGTATTTTTCCGTATGTGTTAAGTCCTTTGAAATAAAATGGTACGTCTGTAGCCATGGGGTATGCTCTGTAGTGAGTACTGAGATTTTTTTCGCCTGACATCAGATATCATTAAAGTGATGCAGTTTGTTGGTTTTGGTCTTTAGGAAACTTCTAAGCATGTGAAAAAGAGAAGTGAATACTTGGCTGTACAAAATCCCCTGTCTATTTGTTATACTTCGCTAAACATTACTAAATTAGCTATGAGCGTGAAGTATTGGGAAAATGGATGGGCTCAATTTTTAGTAACAACCATTTGAAGACTATGAAACTAAGGAAAGCATAGGAAAAATTACCTTTTTTAATGATTCAACTATGGAATTAATTATGGATGATTGTTTACTTTGCAATAAAATGAAGGGAAAGGGAAATAAAAGTGGAAGTAAAGACAACATGCCACTGGAGGGAACACAACCCAGAACCTCTTGATGCATGTGGATGTGCTCTAGCAATTAAGCCATGGGGACAGCTGTTGCCCCAACTGCTTTCTTCGACATTATGTATACATGTATTTATGATCTATCTCTGGGAGTGTAAGCCAGCACCACTCACAGTCATGGTGGAAGAAGTGGAACATTCATTGAACTGCAGACGTTATGTAGTATCGGATCTTAAGAGCAGGCAAGTGGCCAATAAACCCTTGTATGCTACCCCAAGGCATCAAGGCTGCCAGAGTCAAAATCGTTGCTGTGTCTTCTCATGTGTGTAAGGGGGGAGTGGGGAGATGTGTGCGCGCTAGGAGGGGGGGGGGGGTAGGTGTAAGGGGGCAGGTTATTTAGTACATACATCTCTTCTACTTGGGCTGCGGCGGCTGAGCGCGGCCGCCCATGCCCTATCTTGGAGGTGGTCTGAAAAGGCTGGGCGACCCGGGATAGCTGATGGCTTCGTGTGCTTTGTGTTCTCACACGCCTAGTTCACATAGAAGTGAGGTAGCATGAAGGGGAATTTGCTCGGCGCTGCTGCCGCTCTTCATCACACCAGCGAATGTCCGCAGTCATCGATTGAGATGTGTTTGTGTTTGCCTGTGCATGAGTGACGGCATGCTTGTTAATTTATTTAGTAAGCAAATGTTTACAGCAGTTTATGCAGCAGGTAAAACTACTAACCTTATTTCATATAGCTGTTTAATAATTTGCTATGGCAATCAATGCTTCGCCTCTCAGGCGAAACTGTTTTTTGTTATTATTATTGACTGCAGAATTATGAATGAGAGTTGACTTGGCGATAAAATTCATTTTATTAATAAACAAAAAGAGGAACAAAAGTGGATGAAAAAGTAACTTGTTGCCAGTGGGAACCAAACTGACAACCTATACCACTATGGCTGTGAGTGGCACTGGTCAACACTCCCAAAGCTAGATTATAAATATGTGTACTACATAACTTATATCCATGAAGGTGGTCAACTAAACGGCCATCATTGTAGCTCAGTTGGTAGGGCACTGCATGTGCCATGTAGAGGTACATGCAAGTTCGATTCCCACAGGCACGGCCGCTGGATAAAAAAAAAAGGTGCGGCCTGCTGCGTCGGGCGCGCTGCTATGGGAGCGAACGTGACGGCCGTAGTTGCATTGTCGGCCGCTTGGCTGTGCCGAACGGCACTACCTGAGCGGGATGGAACGCTTCGGCTTGCACGCGTGACGGCGTTCCAAGCGCATTCCTGACGCATTTGCTATGCCAATGCCAGATAACAGACCCCGGCGTGTGGTGCTGCAGCGGATCACACCGTTTTTGATGCATGCGGCCAACAAGTTGCCTTTCTCCCACCTTCATATCAGTTTTCCGTAATCAAGAATATAAAGAGCACAGTATTGGGCAAGCTGGTTAAGATTTATGGTTGGGGGCTGTGCAAGGGCCGAAGGCAAATAAAGCACTGTGCTTGTCGTCTTTGGCCCTTGTGCTGCCACCAACCATGAAGAATATAAAGTTGAGTGCAAAGTAAACCTCGTCCATAATTAATTCAATAGCTTAATAATTAGAAAGGAAATTTTCCAATGCTTTCTTTGGGTTTGTTGTTTGTTGGCTTCACATGGTAAATTAGATATGGCGTTCTTTAAGAGCAGTAGCATGAAAAAAAGAAGAGGTTAGTTTATCTGGTGTTTCCAAAGTTTAGCTTGCTCTCTGGGATCCATAGTGTGTGCTAAGGTTAGCTTTAGAGGCAGATAGTGCATGCTGGCATGAAAAAAGTTGAGAAAAACACTCCCACTCCTTTGCAATATGTTTAACCATGTTTCGTAATCTGAGATGGACATATTAAGAGCATGACAGGTAGACCATATAATGGAGCAATTTTTTATCCTTTTGTCAAGTTGGCTTTTGTTATGTGTGCGAAACATTTTTAGAAAAATAATTTGTGTGCTAGGGTGTTTATATTGCGCTTTGTATTTATTTCAAAGCGTGGCAGTACATACTGGTTGTATCACTAACTCTCTCCTATCATAAAAAATGGGGGATTCGAGACAAAAATACATTTTGCACTGCTCAAGATTTATAGCAGTGGCAGACATCAGGTAAATTTGTTTAAATAACTAAGGTTCACTAACTAATTTTTTTAAGCTGGTGAGTGCTCGAGGTGTGTCTTCTTAGCAGAAATCCAGAGACTAGCACCAATTTCGACATATTTGCCCTCAAACTTGCAGTAAAATGCCATTGGTGTTCAAATTATTTTTCTTGAAAGCTATTCTTATGTATTGCACGAAAAAGCAATGTTGTACATCAATGTGTTCTGTGGTAGATTTTGGAAGAAAATTCTGTAAACTGGTGCTAGTCGCACAATCCTTAATAAGTAGACATAAAATTCAGCACTGATCAGCTTCAGTTCTGTAATGTGAAAATGCTTCTAAAACGAATTATATTAAATGTTAAATAGCACACTTTGTTAATTTAGGACCTTATTGACAATTATCTCACAATTTCTGATTTCTGCTACTGCTAATCATTGTTGGTTCAACGGGCTCAACTACTCAACTGGAAGAAGTGCATTGACTGCTCCCAAGCTCTGTGATGTCTCGTGCTAGGATTTATTATGTAGGAATATTATGTATTATGTAGGCTGATTGAGAAGTTCCCACTGCTTCTGTGTTTCTGAGCTATAAATGAGCAGTGCACACAAATAAATGTTTCCCACACATATTCATCTGAAGCATTGTTCTGCTGTAGTGCCGTCCACTAGTAACATTCAATAATCATATTGATGCCTATTAGTACCCATCCACTGCATCATATATGGAAGGTCTATAAAATTAGGCCAGATGAAACAACATGCAGCGATAACCACTAAATGTTTTGTTTCGTCGTCGCTATTGCTATAAGTGGACCACACTGTATGGAGTGAAATACCTTTAATTGAATGTCTCGTAAAGAAAGTTCACAGTTTAATGAACAACTCGGAAATCTTCATGTCACTAGCAAGCCCATATGTTTGGTTTTCACTTGAATGAACATTCACATGAGTTAACAGCTTCTTAAGGGCCTGTGTGTTTGCCTGTATGTAAGAGCTTAGCTGAGATTAAGCAAAATAAGCTGTCATTGTTTTCTTATTAATATAACTATGACATTGTAACTATGACTGATATAACTATGACTTGTCATAAATAATAACTTTTTACTGTTCACAAGTATTGCAACTGCTAGGTTTGAGGCAAAATCATCATTTTGGGTGGCCAATATTCACACCCGTGGCAGACTTCAAAATTTGTGCAATTGTTTAATTGCACTGTTTTCACAACTTGCATAGTGCACCCCCTGCACTCGTAACAAAACACTGCATCATATACTGGAAGCTCAAAGATACACCAGAAGTTATAGTTGTAATACAGTTAAACCTGCTTATAACGAACCTCCATATAACGAATTCCTGGATATAACAAAGTTTTTCTATTCCCCGCTGTTACTCTATAGAATCACATGTATTTGAGACCTCTAGGTAACGAAGTGGCAGTGGGAGACCCCCTCAAAATAAAAAATTTTCCCCGCCGACAACCTAGAGATTTCGCCCCAAATTTTGTCATTTTTGCGTGAGCAGCAACCGGAAGCACCTTCTCCGCCCCGACAAAATGCGAAGCGACGACGTCGCGCTTAACGCGCTCGAATTCACAGCGACTGCGAGGCGAGAGCGAGTGCCCGTGTGCGTGCGTGCGAGCGTGCGCGAGGCGGGCCTGCATCTCTTGACCCGGCGATTTTGCTGCCGTGGGCATGACCTTTCCCTCTCCCTTCATTCAAACCTGATCCCGCCGCTTGCTGCAGCTAGCCTAGCCCGCCAAGCCGGCACTCTTCTTTTCCTGTTGATGTTGCCGAAGGAAAAAAAAAACATTTTTTTTCAATGTGCTGGCAGTGCTACTCTTTGGTTACTGCGCAATTCTCTGCGCTTCACTTCACTAACCTGACACTAGGTGACACTATACAACGCTACGACGCCATCGTGTCGCTCGCTCTTCGTTTCCGACGCCTCGTGCTTGTGCGAAACGACACGCGTCCACGCATCCAGTGCCTGGTGTGACATTCCAAGAATGACTGCTTTGACGAAAACTGAAAATGGGTGCGCGTTACAATCGAGGGCGCATTAGAATTGAGTAAATATGGTAAGCGTTTCTTTTTCAAATTTTCGTGCCGAACCTGCATATCACGAAATCCTTTTTATAACGAAGTTTTTGGGGAATTTGTTAATTTCGTTATATCCAGGTTTAACTGTATATGAAGAATTTATTTCGTCGATGGCATCACAGATTAAAAACCGCTTCGCCATGAAACATGTGTAGTGGAAGATTTTAAGACCAGACTACTTATGATAGTTTCTGGAGCGTTACTTGCTAAATATGAAGCATAGTACAGTATCGGTTTTAAAATATCTGTCCCTAAACTTGTGGTAAGATACATTAGTGCTCTGCCTTATTTTACCAGAAAGCTTCCTAATGTGCATTACGAGAGAAAACTATTCTGGACACCAATGCATCTTGTGATGGACTTTTTGAACTTATCTTGAAACTAGTGGTGACAGTCTCAGGATCCCAGTAAACAGACATGCTTTGATGACTGACCATCTTCAAATTTCACAGAACATATGCCATTAACCAATTAGTGAGAAAGTAATCAGTCAAGTTGGTGATTATAACACAAATTGTGACATCTGCCAATGGTATAAGTTTTGTCCAGCAAAAATTGACATTTTGTCTTGGATACCTTAGTTTTGATAATGGAAGATGGGTCACTGAAACACCTTGTATAATATACCCCCCTGATTGCTTAAAAGCAGTCGTTTTCAAAGTTGGTTTCTGGGGCTGTGGCTGTGCTGGTGGCATTTTTGGAATCTGTGAGTGCCCCCCAGACAAGTGTGCAAGATCCCTTATTGCTGCATTGCTGCCTCTATATTTCCTTAGGGCAGTCAAAATTAAGCTGTTTCTTCTTCTTTTTTTGCTATAACAAATATCTGTGAGCAGGGAATCTCCCGTGCCCATACAAAAAATAAGTGTTCGAACTGGTTGGAAGAACAGCAAAAAACTTACGACTGGTTGCAAGTTGGGGCCATGCAAGTACTCTCTACTTAGAGAATCCCTCGCCAGGTTTGGGCATCGAAAACAGGCGCTTGCGATGCATACGTCACATGGCGATTATTGTGTCTGCAAACTATTACACCAATGTACTCTGTGAAAACAGCTGAGAATTCAAACAAAAGCCTGCACGCTCTTCTTAAAAGAGCCACTCTGGCTGCAAGTGAGGTGACATCACATGCATGGGGCTTCTGTGTCACACTGCTGCAGCACACAAATGGATGTGGGAACACTTGGGGATTCCTGTGAAGGTGCAGAGTGTGTAATCTGGAAATGCCACAGAGCAAGAAGGAGGTGGGTCTTGTGGTCAAGACAATAGAAGAATAGGGAGGGTAGCTCATCTCCTCACACCACTGCTTTATGACATTTTATTTACTTCTATCTCTGGTACTGCTAAATGCTTTTTAAAAATTTTTGTGACTGAGTGCTCCCTGAGTGACCCTTTACAACGCCTAGTGTAAGATTTTTGATGGGGGCCTGGAGAAGGACCCCTAAAGTAAACCATATGCACTCATCACACTGATACGAGTGCTGCTTTCAGCCACCATTCCTGTGCAGTAAAGTGTGAACATCATCAAAGAGACTGCATATGCATAGCCAGGAGTATTTCAGAGTTTAATTAAAGCTGGTAACACCTTCCTGAGGCCAAAAAGTTACAAAACCCCTCCTGAAGGGGCTTTCTATAAGCTATGTGTCTTTGAGCTGCTGGATGTATGGTGTCGGGAAGAGGCTTTTCAAGGGTACATGTGGCAATTGTCCAGGTTGGCTGGAACAGCTACGGCCAAGTCAGCGTAGCCAGGTGCAGCGAGAACAGCGCCAGTTGGGTCGAGGCCAACTGGAGCGGCAGAATCGCACAGTGCAGACTGGCAACCGACACCCCAAACGCCGCGATCGCACTGCTGCACGCCGCTCAGGAGCCAACAACAATCGCAAGTGCTAACTTGCCATCACTGCAAAGAGACAATAACTTTGGCACTTGTGCGACCGGAGGAAGAAAACAAGAGGACAAATGTGATGGGGATTACTGGGGCATACGAAATCTACTGTTACGACACTGGCCTGCTTAAAGGAAAAGAGCCAGTGGAGGGTTGTGGCTGGAAGCAGGATCTGTGCATTACACAGGCTGTGTGCACATAGTGCTGTTTCAAATCTGTATCATGTGGGTGACATTAATGAACTTCATAGTGAGCAAATGGTGGATTGATTGGTCAGTGCAGAAAAGGAAGCTCATTTTTGCAAAGTTAAAGGAAAGTATGTGTGACCGAAATATGTACTCAGAAAAGCAGCACAGCATTTGTCAGAACTGTCAATGACCAGTTTCATAAATGGGAGATATCGGAAAAGCTGCATAACTAAATTTTTGTCTTTGGAACTGCTGTCTCATGGAAATGGAAATTTTATTGGCATTAATGCAGTGTGCCTCCCATAGTTGAAACAGATCAGCACCATACCACTGCAAGATGTAATGTTAATCCCTGCATTGCAAACAAGGTGTGCACTGCATTTTTCTACAATAAAGAAGATGAATTGTTAGTTTATGCACGTGTAACTTAGCCATTATGTTAGTAAGCAACAGCTTATTTGGTCATTTTTTTTTTCCTGAGAAAATAGTTTGCCACCTGTATTGGGGGGCACCATACTTTCCCTCATTCTCTTCGCAGCTCACAACAGAATTTCTTGCCTAGAAACAGGAACTGTTGGACTAGGCTGCTCTGTCTTCTCTAGTTCACTAAACCTCACTTGTGTACAATGCCAAACACACAGTGCATACAGAGCACTTGTCCACTTAATACCGAGCAACACAATTACTAGAATTGTCACGTATAAAACTAATTTAGTGACTTTCACTCACTTGCAAAAAAAAAAAAATCTCTAAAGTAGAACAATTTACTACAGCAACAGTTAGGCATTGCCTTATGCCTGAAGTGGATCTAAAGTGTGATACTTTATGCTGTTTTAACGGGAGATATGCATCAAATTTTTCCCCCTATTGTAAAGCTAGGGTTATAAACCTTAAGCACTGATAGACGTTTGCTTTCTCTTTCCATTTGTCATTTGTTTTCGTGTAGTTTCTGCTTTTCTTGTTTCTAGTGTCATACAGTGTTGAAAGACTGACTTTTTTTGCACACTTTTTTTTATAGTATTCTTTTGCATTGATTTTTCATTTTATTTTATTGCTGTAGAGTGCAGTTGAGCAAAAATTTTGTCCACAAACTTGTTTTTTTAAAGTAGATAATTCTGAGCACTTGAATTCCAGAGTCCTTCCGTAGAAAACAATTTTTTTTTTTTCTGGTGACATTATGCATTAGAAACAGAAGATGTTATGCATTAGAAACACTAATACATCAATTTACATACACTGGGACACAAAGCTTCCTTATAATATGGCAATTGTACTTGTGAAAAGAACCGTGCACATAATTTTAGAGCCAATGTGTAGTGCAAAATGAGAAAGCTGCACTTTAATGTGATGTAGGAACACTGAAATTATGCTGAAGGATACACATTTCTTGCTGTTTTTATCAAATTTTGCTATGATTTAATGTCTAAAAGGAGGGTGTCCGAGCACAACTTAATTCAAGCAAAAAAGAAAAAAAAAGAACCTGAAAATACATTGTTATTTAGACAGCTACAGTCTTTTGACTAGCGCCTCCCCTTATTTAATTTGCCTTCAAGCAATCTTGCTGATGCTTAATCTGTAAGAGTATTGTATGCAGCTGCCACCAATACATTAAAGCAGAGATTTCAGCAGGTACCCCCTTCCTTATTTTTCCTACCTTGTTCTCTTCTCCTTGGTCTGTTTGAATATTGACCTCATGCACAGAAGAAACCTTTATGCTGCTTACTAAGAGGACTGCTAACAAATTAGCCATTCTGGCATTTCAAAAAGTAATCGGAGCTAATGTGCGTATGTTGAAGAGACATTCTTGAACTGTTCTTAATGCACCACTCTAGTGCAACAATTCCAAACCAATATAAAGCCTCTGTGAGGCAGTGTCTCAAACATTGGATGTGGAGAGACAAGAATGTGTACATATATAAATACCCAGCAAAACTGCTAATCTCACTGTACATAATAACAAGCTTTTTATTAAGCCTTGAAGCAAAGCAGAGTGATATTGAGTTCTGCCATTGTTGCAATTTTTTCCACCTGCTATACTGTTAGGAGCATTTATGGTGACTGGGTCACCTGGGCTGCTACAAAGATGGAAAAAAAAAAAAAAAAGAAATATCATTAAAGCACCAAGTCATCTGAAAGCTGTGAAGAGCACATTGAGAGCCACTTTGCTCTCTTCTTGCAGGTATGAAGCTGAGGTGTATACCCATGACTTGTTACTCTTTGCACCCAGATTTGCCTTGTCTTCTGATTTAACTGAGCTTTTAAGTTCCCATTCATTGCACTCAGCCTGTTTAGTGTATAAAGTTAAATAAAAGCCCAAGTGCATGAGTTCCCCCTCCCCTCCCCCCACTTACCTACCCACAGAAAAGAGAACTCAAAGAGGTACAAAAAAAGTGTAAAAGATTAAACATAAAAAAAAAATAATAACAATAACAATAAAAGCTTGGTAGTGCATGCTGGTATGTTGAACTGCAAGAGAAAAAAAAATAACTTGATGTTTTAGCTTTGTAACCTTGTGCACGTAGGTCGCAAGAAATGCATAGCTGTAAAACAAAAAAAAAGTTATAAAAGCTTGAAAATGCATGGCAAAAGAAAAAAAAAAAACAAAAAAAAAAAGAAATAAAAGAAAAATAAGGCATTAAAGTTTATCAGTGTGAAGTAACTTTCAGATGGCTTTTTCCCCCCTAATATATATAGATATATATATATATATACATATTATACATAGTGTCTTAGCTGCAGGCTAACTATTGTGGATGTGTGTAGTATGTGTAAATAACCACATGAAACTCTTTGTATAAATGTGTGTGTATGCATGCACAAGTGTATGCCAGCTATGATGACTGCTTCAGAAATGCCTTTACACTGCCATCACATATGATAACAAAACAGGGCACCAATGGTTTGCAATGCACAGCAGAGGTAAAGGCTGGCAGCACCAGAGTTTTTTTGTCCCAGTAAGAGCAGCACACTCTCTGAAATCGCACCATTCTCCTTGCAAGCAATTAATGCTGTTCACAAAGTTGGGCACCTTAACAACTTTTCGCATCGATATCACTTTGATAGGTGCTGTGGCCAAATTATGCTCATCAACCAAGCTGTTTGAGTGCAGTGTACTAAACCTGTGTTTTTTTTTTTTTTCATTTTACTAGCCTCGCTGACAATGTGGCTAGAGCTTACCAACTTGTGAATAGTTGCTGCACATACTTGCTACAGTGCAGCTTCATGACCTCTAACCTGCATTTCTTGTAATAAATGCATAAATCTAGTTGCTCAATAAACTTGCAGCCTTTTTGTGAGCAGTACTTAATTTATGGAGTAAAGTAATTGGTTGAACAAACAGGCCGTTCTGCATTGCTTTGAGTTTGGAAGTCCTCTTCCCCTACCACGAGCAGTCAAGCAGTCACATGGTTTTGTTGTTGTGCTATAAGCCACAGCACCTTTGGCACCTTCCTCACGAATCCGTCCCTGTTATGCAGAGCTTGCGCAAACATGCGGAAAAACACATTTTTAATAGTCCACTTTTGCTTTCTAGCTATTGTAACTGTTCTCATGATAGGCCAGTACAATTCTCACCTGAATGTGGCCTCTGCTAATAAATAAAAGCAGTCAGTCGTACCTTAAACACTGGCATTGCATAGGCCTGTGCAGTGCTGAAAAGTGGGCTGCTAGCACTTGCAGTTGGCCGGATGGCAGTGCAAATGACATCCCACCTCCTGCATGCTTGCCTCTGTGTCGACCTCTCAATAGGCACGTAGAGTTATGGCCCTAAGCATGGTATATTTTTACCTCCATACTATAAGGCCGTGAAAATGATTTTGCATAATAATTATTTAGCCGTGACAGATTGCAAAACTTCTTTATGCTATTAAGCTATGTCCTAGTTATTATACTATTAAATCTCTCCTAAAAGAGAAACGTGTGTATCCAGCCTTAAGAAAAGCCATACAAATCTAGGAATGTCTCTCTTATGTGTCTTCCAGTTTTTCTAATTTGGCAGTGGCTTTGAATGCATTACAAGAAGTAAGGCCTCACACCAAGGCACCTGGGATTTAATAAATGTTATACAGACACCTCTAGGGACAGAATTATCAGCATGGTTATTTAATGCAACACGGGGTGGTCTGGCTGCCCTAATATGCTACATTTTTAGTAGCTTTTATACCTCACACAGATAATTTGCTTCTTGGGTTTGCATATTTTGGCCTACAAAAACAATGCAAAGCAGTTTACCTATACCATTGATCTAATGTGTTTAATATAAGTGCCAGGCCTGCAGGTTTTTCTTTTGACATACTTGTTATCAGGCACACAACTTATACTGAAAGCCCAATACACATGTTTCAAATACATTAATATTATGTAGAAGTATGTTGGGATTGGACAGCTAATGTGCTTGGAGTCATATTAAGGTTGTATTGATATTGTTTTTTTTTTTTTCGTCTGGGTTCCTGCCACACAGTGCATATAGGATAAGAACTGCTACACACCTCTTCCTCTTCCATAACTCAGTCTAAAAATTCAGCTTCTCTGCACTGCAGTCTTTCCATCACAGTAGTGACAAAGCCCATCCCTTTAGCCAAGGGTCAAGTGGAGCTCCAGTAGCCAGTGCAACACCCTTGTTGCAAGTGATGTCATTGTTATGCTGGTCTTAAAAATGTGATGCTGCCACGGTAAAAGAAAAATGTAGAGAAGCTGACATCTGAATTATGGAAGAGACATACTATATTCAAACTAGTGATCCAACTATGATCGTAGTCCAAACTGCCCCCCCCCCCCCCCTTAAAAAAAAAAATATAGTCACGAACAACTGCCAGCTGCCGGAGGATGGATAGGCGGGCGAATTTGTATCACTTCATTTTGCTTGCTGTCCCAAGTCAATCTATGCAGTGAAATATATCTCTTGGAACTTTATTCTCTTTGGACTCCCGCGCACACGGGTCTCGAGGGCAACGAAGCAGCTGACGCCGCTGCCCGCGCGCTTACTCTCCGGGCATCGCCCTCACCTCCCCTCGATGCGGACTCCGAACCCAATCCGGCTTTTACCTTTAAGGAAATCACCCAACATTACCAATTCGGCCACGCAATCTTTCCTAAGCCCTGTAAGGGCCTCACGAAGGCGGAGGAGCGTTTTCTCCTTCGCCTCTATACTAAAACACTGCTGTGCCCGGCAGTCCTAAAACATTTCGACCCTGCTTGCACAGGGGAGTGTCCACACTGTGGGGAAAAGTCTTCGGACATTTTCCACATGGTGTGGGCATGCCAATCCACCCCGCACCTTCCCCCTATACCCAACCCTATCCGGGAGGACTGGGAGGCGGCCCTGCTCGGCTGCTCCGACCTGGCGAGCCAGAAGGCCCTGGTCGTGCGTGCCCAAGCCGCGGCTATAGCCAATGGGCTTCTGTAATGAGGAGCCCACCTAGTACTTATAAGGAACGTCCCTTAAGGATCGGTCCACACCCTCCCTGTCAATACTTTGACCAATAAAGTTTTTCAGTCAGTCAGTCAGTCCAAGAGTCCAAGCACAGCATTCTTTGAAAGACTGCTACATCTGAGTACCGGTCGGGCACTTCTACAGAATGGTGCATAAATTGGAGTGCAAGGTACATGCGACTTTGCTAAACCGCTGGTTCATTCATGCTCAACCACACCACTGATGGATCCAGAAGGAAAGCCGGGGGGGGGGGGGGCTGCCCCCCCCCTCCTCCCTTTGAGACCCGACGTGTCAACACTTCTCGCATATGATTTGGCCATGGTATATACTACGTTGAGCAGAAAAATTTTAGCACTTTGAAATTTCACCGCGCAATGAGCCAGACAGTGCTAGACGATGCCTTGGTTCTGTGTCTGCAAATTCTACACTTTCTGTTTGGCATTGCCATAGGCAATGCAGACTTCTGATTTAAACTTAGTGAAACAAGTGGGTAATGCACCTAAATGTGGTGTTAAAGTATAGCCGGCCAAATCTTTAACTGACTCGCACAAGCAACGATTTTCTGTGCACCAGTGCCTTACAATAAGAACAACCTAACAAATGATGATACAATATTCACGAGCTTTGTGAGCATGAGTTAACCTTGCCCGTTTCGCAAGTTCGTTCAATCGTAATGCGCTGTAAAGCAGAAAAGAACAGCATTTACATAAGCTAGCTAAAGATTTGGCCGGTTGTACATTCACCATGAAATACCATCTCTATTTGAGTGCGAATGAGCCACTGGTTTAGCTCGAAGAGTTGCATAAACCTAGCGCTCATATTCAAACAACATGGTACATTCCCCCCCCAACTGCTGGTTTCTGTAACACTTCATCCCTAACACTGTGGAGTATATGTGATCCTCCTAGATGTGTTCCAAGCTCAGCCCATGAAAAATCTACATATGTTGGCACAGTGCCAGCTCATTCCAAGCACCTAATAATCTGTGGTAGAATGTTGTTAGAATGGCATGTGCATATGTAGGATTAGGGGCGTCAAGCAAAGCCTAACATAATGGGCAGCCTAAGCTGCATATCCTCCAGTGAACAGTTGGCTGTTGCAACCCAGCCTTGCACCCAGACTCAGTCCAGCCAACTTTCTTTTCTCTCTCTCTCTTTTATTATTATTATTATTTTTTGCTACAGCATACTCTGTTGACACCTTCCTGCTGTGAGATGTGTGACTGCATTTGTGAGCTCAGCAATCCTTGGCTGTATATATATGTACAAAATAACACAGCAGGAAGGAACCAAAAGTCTAGTCTGTGGCCCTACAGTGTATAAAAACAAGCCCAGGAAGGAAAAATGTAAGTGTGAAAAAAAAAGAAGGGGGGGGGGGGGGGGCAGTCCAGGGGGCATGCCAAATGTGTGCATGTCAAAATAATGTTACTTCATTTACGCAATACTGACTCTCTTGAGACACTGTGCTTGCGTCAAACTATGAGTAAAGCTGCTAGAAAACATTTCATGCAAATAGCCATGCTTCAAGCATGTTCACAGCAATGTCTTTTGCTGGATTCATCAACAGCACCGAATTCAAGCGCCTTGCAAAAGTTTATCTCTGGGTTGTGTGTCTGTCAAGCTTGTAATGCTTTCTTTTAACAAGTGGATACTCCTGAAGTAAAATGAGTTGCAGGCATATACTGAATTAGCCATACATGTGAGGTGCACTTTTTTTTTTTTTAACCTTCTGGTACACTGGGCAAAGCGCAATGTTGTTTCACTTCCACCTATTTTAGAGGTGGTGACCCAAATGTTAAATATTTTTTGTGTGTGATTTTTGTTCAGTCAGTTGACTAATTATACATCTTATGTTATTGCATTTTGTTTAGTGTACTTCTTACTTCCAAGCACTATTATAACCTGTTTATTTAAAATCATCTCAGAAAGCTTTTGAACACAGTAATTCTGTACTTTTGTATGCGATGAATTATAAAATGCAGACAGTAATTTATTTCTTTGCTTAACTTTAGCAATGCAGATCTAAAGAATGAATGTTTACAGAAGGCTCAACTGTTGCTAAGTGAGTTTTCCAGGAGCTTAAGTTTTTGCTTTGTGGATGACAGTATAACATATGGCAGGTGTCTTACAATGTAGCTACAAGCAGAAAACTTACAAAGAGCACCAACTTTGATTTGAGCATTTCATACCTACTTGTATGACATTTTCTTGTACCTGTGTAGTCTTACAGCCTCAAAAAGTTACTTTAGCTAAACCTTTGTGCTGAGTATAGAAATATGCATATGACTGAAAGTTCTGTTATCAAATCATGTGTCGTGCTGTCTACTATTTTTTGTGCACATAGATGCAGCAGATATCCAACCAGAACCTATTGTACAGATCGATCATGCTTCACTGCTGATGCACTTACAAAGTGTACTCACTATGCATATGTTGTGTGGTACTGTGTCACCAGGACATACCTAAAATGAAAAATGTTTTATAGTTTGTGCACTTCACATTGACAGCACCCAAGACAAAGATACTGTGTGATGAAACAGTTGTTAACCATGAACACTGTACGACTGTTATTTATAAAATGATGGCCAATATTCCAATAGGCTATTACTGTGTTTAGATGCACACTGAGGAAGATGGGAAGAAGAAAGAAATTAAAACTTTTATTTATGCCACATCCCAGTACAAAGCTGTCTTCATTTATTGTGTGTTTAATTCAATTCTGCAGAGTTGAGATGCCTATAATGTTTGGCGTAGCATGTGTATCTTTTCCATGAATGCCTGTACCTGTAAGCCATTCAGTGTGCCACTCCAGGCATTTCCATGCTTAAACGATGATCCCACAATCACTGCATCTGCTGCAGAAAAGTCTTGAATGTTGCTCTCTGTAATTCCTGATCCAAGCAATACGGGCACTGTTGCTTCCGCTTTCACCTCTGCAAAGCAGTAATACACACAGTCACATAAATAGCTCCCATTTCCAAAGGGCTGTAATACAAGAATGCAACATGACAGAGGCTTGTGTCTGTGGATAATTAGCAGCAGCCAATGAGCTGCCACATGTGGTTGCACTGCATCAAAAGACAAAACCATGCTGGCTACTAACTTTGCTAACAGAAGCAGCACATGCACTGGAATCTTCATTTAACTGCAATACCAAGCAGCATTTCACAAAGGCACACCTTGCAGTTCAGTGGCACTGGGTGGCAGGCCTGTAGTACCTCCAGTCAGGATGATGCCATCACATTGAAAGAATTCAGCTGCTTTCATTGTTTCCAGGACACTGATGTCACTTGTAATTGCATGTGAACTGGCCAGGACGAAATGACATGTTGACAACAATGAGATATTGCTGGATATACTAGAGCAAAGACGTGATGTGAAAAAAAGTGATCTGATGCTGACCAGTGTTTTTTCTTTATATCGGCAAACACAAGAATGTCCTCGGCATCAATAGTGCGTCTGTAGCGCAGTAGCTCGCCTGCACAGGATTCCATAATACCTTCATCTGCCACATGCCCAAACACGAAGCCTTCAGCACGCACAAACTGGAAACCTGCACACAATTTGGTTTGTGAGCTCCCAGGAACACATTTTGTTCTATGTGTACAAAAGTGAAGGCCAAACCAAGCATGCTTTATCAAATTTTATTTTTTACATAGAGGTATACTTTCATACAGTTGTGCCTTAGTTTCTAATTTCACACTTCAGTTTCTAACCAATACTATCCGTAAAGGGGGTTGTCAGTATTAACGAATCTTTTTGGAAAATAGTAAAAACATTTACTGTAAAAAAAAAAGCAACTGTAATTAAAGTTTGCCTCCGTGTATTGCACTGCAAATTGTAATTGAAATTTGACAAAATCTGAGCAACTTAAGTGCATTATTCTGGTCGGTGCTATCTTTGAAAAATCAAAGTGCAGTTGGAAGTGATTAGCAGGCCATGAGGATTGTGACGGCATGCTTCGTGTTGATGGAATTTCCAGTGACAAACCTCTCACTCAAGGAATGTCAATAAAACAGAAAACAATGCTGTAAAGATAGCTACAGCTTTTTGTTGAAGCTAGCATGTAGCAGAAAAAGCTGTTCTGTCTCCATTGACTTTACACACGAGATGTTGGCAAAACGGCTAAAGGAAGTGGAAGGCCCAGCTTTCGACTTGAGAAATTGTGTGCTTCAAAAAGCATGTGAGCACTAAAGCGATCATGTGGTTGCTGCAACAGTCTACACTGGTAAGTCTGGTTATGCATTATATGAACTTCTGTGGTCTATGTGCATTTCTGACCTGTCCTTGGTCCAGACAGCAAGTTTACATACATTAAAGAGGCGCAAATGCATCAAAAATTTTGGTGCCTGCCTTTAAAAGCTATTCATAATTTGAGTCATTCATACTAACAAAGGTCATAACAATTGGCACGACAGTATACCCAATGTTTCAGCTAAAACATTATTTATTAAAAAGGATGCACTAGAGACGGGGGTATTTTTTTTCAGCAACACATCACTTGGATTGGTGGACATCAGAAAGTGTGAGATGATCACTAATCACCTCTAACCAAAATTTAAAAAATCTTTAAGTAGTTTCGGAATCGTGTTGTACTTGTAGAATCGGAGTTAGTCAATGCTCAAGGCATTTTAGCAAGGGCCTCAAAGCTAGTAAAGTCGACTCCCATTAATTCAAGCATTGCGGGACCACAAAATTTGGTTTAATTATTCGAATGGTTGAATTAAGAAACGGCTGCAAAATGAACGAATTCAAAAAGTTTTTATTCGTTTAAGTAGTCTGTTGTCCGTAGTCTGTTGTCATCAACAGACTACTTCAATACAGTATTACAATAACTATACATGTTGTCATCGGTTAGTCGCCCACAGACCTCAATACTGTAATCGGCACTGACAAAATCCCCAAAAGAGAGGTCGCTCGGGGAACAGTGCAAGTCATAGTCATCATTGCAGGACAGGTTGCTGCCATCACCGCTATCACCTAGGGAAGCAGTAGTGCTGTTTGCCAAATTTCATGTTTTTTAAAGCTTTTAGTAACCCCTGAAGGAGGGGGGGGCGCAGGTGGGGTTCAAATTAACTGAAGCGACAGGCTTTCCTGTTCAATCTAAACTAGTTTTCTTTCCATAGCAATACAGTATATTGTTTCTCGCCGGGACTTCCCAGTGCGTTTGAATTAAATGAAAGGTCAATTTAACTGAGGTCGAATTAACAGGAGTTAACCGTACCAGTTTGGAGAAATCCAGCTGCAGATTTCTAGTGGAATTCTGTTGTATTTCCAGACAATCTTTTGTGCCGTGGAACAAAGCTGTGTAGGAGACCAGTGTATATTGCGGAACATTTGGGTATGAAAATCTCGACTGGCGGTAACCTCAGGATTCCAATTGGGTTCTATTTGGCAACTGCAACATGTGCCTGAAGATAGTTAGAGACTTGATCAAGTTAACTAAATAATTCAAATCTTATAATAATTTTTGACTCCAGTGACTAATATGTTGCTGAAAAAAATAATTTAATTATCTACTGCACTGTTTTTAAGAATTAAATCTTTGTAGCACACCCTGTATGTAGGAACCTGTTGTAGGGGTAAAAAATATTGACAATTTCGAATACCAATAGAAGAGTCCTTGCTATTCAATTTATAATCGATTGAACAAATGACTATTCAGAGTTGTGAATGTTTGTTTCTCTTTGAATATAAAGGATAATAACTCTTGTAGTGGACTCACGAGGAAGAGGCCAATGCAGGTGAGTATTGTTCAAAAAGATTCTGTTGCAGGACAGATGCGGTTGTTGCACAGAGGTATCAGTTCCTGAGTAAACTTGCAGGGCAGATAACCTCTGCTCATTAATTTCCTGTCATTCGACAAGCATGCCTCGCTCGGAGGTTTCGGAAGTGTTCTTTAAGTGGGGGGCTCAAAGCATATGCAGAGGCAGGAAGGGAGGGCTGAGCCTCCTCGTTCCCAAGGACCGGGGTGCCGTGGCGCTATCTGTTTTATCTGGCGTTTTGCAGAGTTTTGCAAGGAAGCAATGAAGTCTCTTCTACATGACGTGTGGTGGTTCCGTGCATTTCATGGCTGACACGTGGCTGGCGTCTAGGAAAGGAGGCAATGCACAGGGTTACTGCGCGAATTATTGTGCTCTGTTTAAGAGGGCTATGTTCCTTTGTGCAGCGATCACACGGATCATGTGGATATTTGTTCTGTCTTGCGTAAGGATAACAGAAGCCTAGTCCTGTGAAAGAATAATGAAAGCTGAAGGTTGGGGAAAAGGAGATCTGAGCCCCCCCCATTCCCGAGGACCGGCGGGGGATCAAGCCCCTGGCCTCGCTTTTAGGCAACCTATATGCAGATTCGATACCTTGATTTAGGCATAGCAATTTATTATTTGGCATCCCTTTAAAGCAATGTGCAGGGTTGCAGTATTACACTGCTCTCCTTCAACCAAAACAACACACTTAAGTGCAACCTGGTGACGTGCTGTTCCCTTGTTTCATTACTGTCATTGTCATGATGCACCATATAGCAAAAAGCAGTTGTTTTTCATTTACAAGCATCTCAGTTGACCGGATGTCCAGTGGTGAACAGCATTATATGCATATATAAAATAGTGTAAAGAAATGTTTTTTTTTCTTTTTTGCCAAACAGATTCTATGCAAACATTACATTTCGCTTTGTTTAAGAAAGAGAAAATATTCTATATTTGATTTTATACTCAATTTGTTCTGGAAATTTTATTATTCAAGCACCTGATCGATGTCATCGATACTTCCTTATCGATATGTCATTGTGACCATCCCTGGTCATGTCTTCATTCACCAGACCTCAAGTTATTGCTCGACCCATCTTCTCTAACTTGAAGTAGACTGTTGGGCAAGTGATTGCTATCCCCTATATATATATTGACCTTTCTATGCCAACCCCTCAGATATATCAAAATGTAAGGTTATTCACTGAGACTAACTTGGCTCTGATCTTGAATCGCCTAACATTTCATTTTGGCTTGAACCCTACTCCTGACCTTCGGGCCTCATCATAGGTGCATAAGGCTAAGCTGCATCTTGGTCTCTACCTCCTCAGACTATGGGTTGCACAATGTAGGATAGAACGCTAAGCATCCATGGCAGCCCTCCTCCATTCAAGCAAAAGTTTGCCTTCATCATCTCGCCATGGAACCCAGATGATAGAGCCTGTTAGATGGACTGGGTTTTATCCTTGGGACACTCTTCATACACGGCATTTTTTTGTTGTACCTCAGGCCACAGAGTAGAGCTGCTGACCATCTGACCCCATGGAAAGTGTCGCCTTGCTTCAAACCTTCCACTAAATTCATTGCTCAGAGATGTGCACTATCACAGAGACATTTCTTGCTATTTGCACATTTGGCATCCTTGTGTCTTGCCAGGCAGGGGGCCCCTTATCTTGCCAACAAGTTTCACATGGCTCTGTGCTGGCTCCATTATCCCCTTCAGGCGCTGTGTACACAATTTTGTACACCGAAATAGCATACCAAAAGAAAAATCAGTGATCACAATAATTGTAATTAAAATGTGCCGCATGCATACTGAAACATGGACCTGGCCTGAAAGTTTGAATAATATGTGTAAAAGTTTTTAGTAAAATGAGTTTTAAGGTAGACGGCTGGGTGTTCATGCTCAGCGTTAGTAAGTCTTCATGTAACTGGTTCACTTCTTTCATTGTTTCTCAAAATGTTTTACGCCAGCCATATTTTTCGAGTGACTGGATAGGTTTCTTACAAGTATGCTAGACATGAAACAATTAAATTTCTAATATATGGCATTCCAGTAGAGTTCTTGCGTGGAGTCCACAGTTTGAAAACATGACAAAGCTCACTGAATAATTGGAAATTTTTAATTCGTTATCCAGCTGTGCAATTTTCACGATGGTGAAAAGGCAAGAAATGTGGTGAAACTACATTAGCATTGGACAGAATTCATTTGCATCTGAAGGGGCTATTGTTTGACCTTTCTGTGCTTACCATTGCCTGGACTCTAGGGGCTCTATGAGAGAAATGAATATCGTACCTGATCTTCTCTATCTTCACATGGCCTACCCACCCATATACAGGGAAACATGTTTTGCCAAATGTTCTAGATGAGACAGGTTCTTGGTCCAAAGGCTGGAGCGCTTACTGGAAAAGGCAGCCCTTATCTCAGTAACTGGTCATCAAGGCTGCTACCAGCTGCAAAGCAGACCTTTGTCACTTACACTTTATGGTCACCTTGTTCTGCATAAAACTCTATGAGGCCTTGGCATCGAGTCTTCTTGGCTTTGCCCAATCATTGAGAAACTTATTGTCTGCACAGATTCGACCCAGTGGCAAAAGAACTTTGCAAGGACTTAACAGATCACCTTTCTCAGACAAAATGTATGCAGCAGTGTTGACATTTACATACCCTGTGTGAATAGGCCAATCTTGCTACGTTCAGAGAGCACGTGAATCTAACTTGCCACATCCATGACCTTGGTAGTTCTTGCCACTTTAGTTGGGTTCAAGGTAGCCTCGAGTAGAATGCCAAGGTAAGCATTATCGTCTATTTCGTCAGAGGATTTCTGGCAGCGTATATATCCTCTCATCATGGTAAAAAAAAAAAAAAAGGGGGGGGGGGGGGCGAGTGAAACAAAAAGAAAACTATGTGCTTCAAACCTCGGTAACTGCAGCTGCCCTTCAGTCCATTAAGGGCTACTATTACTAATGACATCCTTTGTGTCCTCATTTGTTTTCCCCAGGTCACTTTTAAGCAGACTGCCAATTACAGATCTCCAACCAACATATCTGTTATCGCTCTTCCCGCAATACTGACACCTATAATGACTGCATAAAACAAATTCTGTACGTTTGGTTTCAGATGTTTTCAAGCATCATGAATGAATGACGCAAAATGTGGCCATTCAATCACAGTGGAAACAATCGAGTAAAGCATAATCACTAAACACATTGGTTCTTGCAAAAAGGCATGGGAGAGGAATTACCTGTGGCTGCTGCAACCGCTAGTGCACTTTTATTATTTCCAGCAAGTATTTGTACACCACAGGGCAAAGAAGGAAGTATCCTTTTTACTTCTGTGCAGACACGTGCCATGAAGGCAGTCAATTCTGGCCCGGCCTGATTAGGTTTGACATAGGGAATGTCAAACATATTTTCAACAAGGACACCATCCTGAGGAAAGAACACACAAAAGTATTTTTAAGTGCACTGCTGGTTCTTGGTTTAGAATTCGGGTTTTAAATAATAAGATGTTCAAGTTAAGTTAGAAAACTGGTCGTAGGTTTAAAGGGCCCCTAAAGCACCCTGAGCTCGAAAATTAGTTAAGTGTACTAGTTTACAATAAACACATAGCCGAAGTAATTCTTTGTATTGGTGCAGTACCAGTAAAGTTACAGGTGTTTGATGAATGACTACGTGGCCACCGCAGTTCCTCTCTTGCCTTAGCTACCCTCCTAACTGACCCTCTCTCCTCCTTGCTGTATTCTCTTGCCAACTCATGCAGCAAAAGCTACGTGTCGCGTCAGCATACCAGAATAAACGCTCCTCCACTGTCCGCGCGATGCCGACTGAATGGAAACTTCATAAAAAGGTTCAGTGGCACACAATGGGTGAGCCTCCTTCCATTCTCGGAACACACACTTGGTTCTCGTCATGTCGACACTGTCGTCCCTTGTTGACCAACCAATCGACAGCTTTCACCCTCGTGACGTCACCTGGTGCACCCTGTCCGACATCATGGTGTACGAAGGAGGCACTGGAAAGGTCAGGAGAGGAGCACGGGACTGTTTTTTTAATTTGCAGTGTCCCACGCGGCGCATAGCGCTCCCGCATTTGCCAAAGTTGATCGTCACGGCATCCTGTACTCAATGCGTGTGTTTATTAGACATGTGCAAAAAAATGCCTGAAGTGGTTTAGGGGCCCTTTAACAATGCACAAATCTAAAAAAATGGTAGCAGTGCTAAATATACTGTTTTCATGCATGGCCATTTATGCACAATATGAGTTTATCCTGTTCTTTTTCTTGCTATAAATTTTGATGACCTACTCGAATACATCGTGCACAAAGCAGAAACACAATTGTTACACGTACAACAGCATTACATTACTGCAATAATGCGAATATAAGTGGGTTGTCTCTGAACCTCCTCACAAACTTTATTAATTTTTTATTTATTCAATCTTGTACAAGATCATAGCAGGGTGGATGCAAACAGGAGTTTTGGAAGAGAAAAGAGCAAAAAAAAAAAAAAGTGTTTTTATATCAATACAAAGCACAAACTAAAATCAAGTGAGGTGGCTGTCAAACAAGGAGAGTATATCTTGCAATACAATATCATTAGTAAGATTATTCCAATCAAAAACAGTTGTAAGAAGAAATGAGTGCTTTAAACAACTAATTCAGGAAGTTACCTTTGTTGTCTTACTGTGTCACTTCTGAATAGCATAACCCAATGAATATGCAAGAATATCTGAAGTATTGATATTGAAATGACTATTGATTTGCTGAAAAAGGAACTTAAGGTGACAAACAGTTTGATTTCACAACAGGTAGGAAGCCACTTCGTGTTAGCAGCTCACTGACTAATGTCTGACCGCAGGAGTTGCAGATGATCTCAAGGCTTTCTTCTGTACTTTTTCTACTTCACTAATGTTACGTTTAGTGAAAGGGTTCCGTATTATTACCTGCAGCATATTCCAGCATTCGGCAAATAATTGTTTTATATGCCAGGAGAGGAACAGCATAGAATCACATGTCTTAACGAGCGCTTTAGAAAAAAAAAAGAGTTTGCAAAGGCAGTAATTACTGGTAATAGTGTGAATATGCTTGTTCCAAAGTTAATTATTAATGATCCATAATTCAGGATATTTGTATTTAACATCTAATAAAGAAACATATTAGTGTTAAAGCGATATAATTAACATAATGGGTTTTTATTCAGTGTTCCTTCATTCATTGTAATGAACTTCCATTTGCCATTTCTGACACCAATTGCCTTGTCAAATTCATTATTCAGCCCAATTTGATCCACAGCTGGAGGTCTTTTGTGTACAGTAGACAATTGTCAGCATACAATTCAGATAAAATATTGGTAAAAACATCATTAATGAATAATAGAAAGAAGAGTGGCTCAAGGACTGAACCTTGGGGGTATGCCAAGATATAAGCAGGGATTTGCCAGAAGAGGATTCATATTAAGGAAAGAAATTGTTGCAGATTGTAAAGGTGAACAACTTTTTGATTGTAAAGGTGAACAACTTGTTGTGTGAGAAATATTATTGTAGGCATTTTGAAATTTCATAAAAATTGCACCTGCTTGCTTTTCTTGAGTCAACGTGGCAGCAAAATTATGGATAATTTTGACCATTTATGTGAAGTTAAATAACCAAGGTGAAACCCTTGCTTCAAAGAACCCTCTACTTGAATTTGGGGGAATTAAGGGAGTGGTGGTAATAAGAGGGGGGGGGGGGGGGTGCTTATAAATTACACAATAGGCTCGGAAATGCCGAGTTACAAGCACCATTAGAGAGTTTTGGCGTGTTCGGTATTCGCAAGCGGACTGGGCGTTTTACCGGAAGAGCGGAGGCGAAAACGTGAACAGCCTGCACGGCAAGCTGCGTAATCACGTTGCTGCCGAAAATTTACACCAGCAGCGAAGTAGAATACACTTCGTTACTGTAATATTAGCTCTGTGTTTGTCTGATAGACATCTGCGCCACTAGGTGGTTGTTGGATCATGCAGGCCGTAGAGTATACAGACGTACTCTAGCAGGCCGTAAAGCCCGCAAGCCGTTCACGTTTGCGCATTGCGCCTCCGCTCATCCGGTAAAATGCCCAGTCCGCTCCCGTTTACGCGAATGCCGCACACGCTAAAACTCTCTATTTAACAGAGCATGTTTAGCATATTGCTTAATTTGCTAACTGGAGGATAATCATACGGCTACATACGTACAACACCGCATTTCTTGTACACTTCTGCTTCTTCACAAGCGGTCTCCACAATCTGACTGCATTTCATTTTGTTGAAAGGTGTACCTGGAAAGGAATTTGCGTGGTGTCATTACAAGCACGGATCGTCGGATCCGTACAGCAAGTTTATCACAAACCTGGTAAAGCTGGCACATGTATCATGCCAATAACAGCACAATGCGTGGATTTGAAGACTTCGCGAAACTTAAGCAACGAAGTCATTTTTGGCCGACAGGCATTCCCAGTCTAACAAAACAGATCGTAAGTCGACGTTGCTATCACCGTGGTTGCGTGCTGATATGACCGGGTGATACGCTGTAGCAGTTTTGGTTTTGTTGAAGAGCTAGATCACTTCCAACAGCCACGCACCTCTCAATGCTCTAAGTATTTTTTTTCCCCCGCTTTGACGCGCCCTGAGTCATTGTGCCCAACGACAAAGTCCAACCAAGGCGTTGGTCCAACTAAGCGCTGGTCCAGCTGCAGGACCAGCGCTTAGAGCATTGAAGAGAGAAACAGGGAGGTTAGCCAAAACGGCTGGCTAGGTATTCTGTGGGAAGAGACACAAGTGGCGCTGGGTGATCGCTGTGGGACCACGGTTAGCGCAAAAAGCGCTCCGAGATCGCTTTTCAATTTTCAACTACAGGCTACAGCCTGGCACATGCCTAGCATCAGAGGAATGCATCTGACTTGCATTGCCACAAAACGTTGGTCATTCGGAAGCATGCAAGGTTCTTCCTACAAAACTTCGTAGTTTCCTCCAGAAATACATCAGCTCCAAAATGCGTATCAAATCATAGCCTCCGCTATGATCAAACAAGGTATCAAACGCACAAGCACCAGCCCCAAACCGATGATTCGTCTTTAATTTGCCGTTTGCTCTAAATCTAGGCAGCAGTTGTACTAGTCTGGGTACATTGATTCAAAATCTTCGCGCGTATGGCGTATGTTGATATGGCGCTAGGCGCGCGCGCGCGCGAGGCAAGTCCGAGCAGTTTGGCGAACGTTGCGCGTGTTGCCATTCTCTTTCTTTATTAGACAAGAACATGTGCGTAACATGAGAACTTTGTGTAAAGCGCTCCGTTTGCGTGCAGTTTTTAGGCATCTTTGATCATGAAGTGGTGGTGCCTGTTCCTCATCAGAGGTGCGTTTGGTTGTTCTCGTGTGGGCTTATATTGCGACGTACTATAACAAACTGTATCTTGTTAGATGATGCAGGAAAGGATACTGTGGAAGAATATTTTCGCCGTTTGAAAGTGCTGACAGCTTCGACGTCATGGAAGGTGCGCTTTGCTGCGAATCACTTGCTACCGCTGATGCCCCATCAAGAGATTCACTTCGCGATCTTGCCATTTCTCCTGAGCACCTGTGAGGAACTTGAGGTACATACTTGTTGTTATAAGCTTTCGGTTAGCAAGCAGAGGGGGATAATTAATTTTTGCCCTTTATAATTCTTCTCGTGCTGCTGCTGAAGGTGTCGTGGAAGTCGAGCAAGCTGGGTTCGTTCGAGGGCGATTTGCAAAGCTGGCTAGACAACCTTGCAAGGTTCAAAGACACCCATGAGTTTCCATCTCAGCTGTCGTCGTATGTATTCTATTATGTCTGCTTGAAATAAAGGATTTTGCCTGCTCTTCAACATATGATGTTTACTTCAGGGCCGAAGGCGGCAGTGCTGCAAAGCGCATCCATGACCTGCTCGACAAGTTGCCAATCCCTGGTATGTTGCGCACAAGAGACACTTCCAAGGAATCATATTAAATGTGACTTTGTTTCGTTTTCGTTACAGGAACCCATGCCTTTGATGTTATAATTGATAGAAATCTGTTTAGCGACTTGGATGTCAAGTAAGTCACCGGTTTGGTTGTCAGGTTCCGTTCCGAAAACGCGAAGCGGGACCAACATACGTCTTCAACATTATTCTGCCTACTCCTCAGACTTTTTTGCTGCAATTTCTCGGTTTGCATTGTTGCCTCACATTCATACTTGGGACTTGGGGGGGGGGGGCACAGTGACTCAAGAGAGTCTGGTCCCATAATAATTACGAAATGCAGCACCAATATTGTTTTGTGGTGCACAGCTATATAAGTGTATGTAAAGCATTTCCGCACCATTCAATCTGTGACTGAGGAGGTCAAGGCAGGCCTGGGTTGGTAATTCATAACCGATTGTGTTTAAGGTCTATGCTCGAGTGACTCGAGTGCGAAGAGACAGCACTGACAAGCAGCCGCTACTGAGACTCCATATTCTGTGTTCGCTTGCTTTCCCGCTACAGGCTGTATTGATGATGGTGATAGTGAGGCCATCAAAACAAAAAATGCACATAATGCTACATTGTTTAACAGCAAAAATAAAACCATGGATGAGGAACCATAGAAAAATGCCTTTTTCAAGGTTTTAGTCAGTGCATGCCTGTCCTTCACCTCATCCGTGCTTCACCTCTGCTATTAAACAGTGATTTAGGAGGCGTGCTTTAGTTTGTAGTATTTCTTCACAATTTTACCTTTTCACAGCCTCTGTCACACAGGCATTTCAGGTGCAAATTATGTGCAAATTGAGTACTGCTACATGGTCAAGCTTGCTCAACATTGATCCTCCACACTCAAAAAGTTCAGTGCAGGTTGACTTCTAGCTTTTTGTATGGCAGGTATTACTAAATTACTTCACGAGATTTGCATGCAGAAGCTACAGGCTTTGTTTTAATAAATTTGCCCGTCTGACTTGGGTATAACTCTGACCACTTGAGGATCATCAACCTGCTACTCAAATATAAGTGCATTGGTTAAAAAAAGAAATTAAATTTTGGGGTTTTACATCCCAAAGCCACAATCTAAATCTGAGGCACACCGTAGTGAGGGACTCCGAATTAATTTTGACCACCTGCGGTTCTTTAATGTGCACCCAATGCACGCTTTTGCATTCCGCCCCCATCGAAATGTGGCCACCGTGGCCAGGAATTGAACCTGCGACCTCGTGCTTCGCAGCGCAACCCCATAGCCACCAAGCCACCACGGTGCGTAAGGCACTTATCATTTTGCATTATGCGCCCAGTGTAATTTGATCACTGTGGTCAGGAATCATACACATGACTTGTTCAGCAGCAGAATGCCGTTGCCACAGAGCCACCACAACGGTACATTGAGCACCACACTATGGACACTACAGCTGCACACACCGTGTGTGTTTGTGTGTGCGTGTGTGCGTGCATGCATGATATCTTAGCCACTGCCAGCCCGCCCATTGTGGGCAGTGAGAAATAGATAAATAATGATAGCAATTGCCTGTGAACTTCGACCCCTGCCACCCAAAACTTTTCTCAAGTTACGACATCGTTGAACCTTGAGTCTAGTGCAACGTCGCAGAGGACAGTTGGAAGCAGCGGAAGGGCAGGAAAGACGAAGTGACATTTGTCGAATTGATTCTGTTAGGGCGAATAACTACGGCCGGTGCCTTAAGAAGGTTGTGCCATGGGTTAGAGTCATGTGTTCTGCTGAGTCACGGCACAGTCAAAGGGTAAAGAGACCTGCAGCACCGAAAATTCACTTGTGCAAGGCGGCTGCATGATGTCCCTCAAGTGGTGCTCATGGTCATTGAATTAACTCTGTTCATGTGTGTCTTTGGGCTCGTAATAGGTGTTTAATTTATAAGTGAATGCTTATTCCACTTAATACTGCCCAGAAAAATATTATCCTTACCTTGCGTAATATTCTAATACATGCCTGCCAGCTTTTATGGTTTTATCGCAAAATGCCCAATTTTTAAAGCTTCCTTAAAATTGCCATATTCACACCAAATATTTTACAATTTTTAATTTCTGCATAGTTTAGGGCAAAACTGATTAAAAAAAGATATAAATACAATGAGTGATATTTTAAAGCTCCATTTCTTATTGCCCAATTTTTATATTTTACAACTTCCACTGCAGTTTCTTTAAAATAAGGTTGACCCAATTGTACCTTGCCATCAATGTCAATGCCACACCCTTTAGATGAAACTAAGAACTTTTTTAAGCATCCATTACTCGTGGTTGTGAATTCAAATCTGAAATCTTAAAATGTAGTGAGTAGATTTCTCATCAAACATTTTGTCTCACTGAGCGCTTTCTTGCGATGCATGTGGGCTTAGCCACTACAGCCTATTGAAGGCAGTTTGGGTGTGCTCTTTCATATTGCTTCAGGGGTACCATTTCTACTATGTATCATACAATGTGTGCACAGTCTGTCGTAGTGTGGCTCATAGAGTGGCATTTCTTGCTTGCATTTTGTGCATCTTTTTTTACTGTGCTGTTTAGGTCCCTTTATTTAGATTTAGAAGTTCAAAAAGTAAGAGCTTGTGGCATTCAATAATAGCCTGTGCTAACTTCTGTTTCCTTTGGTCGCTGCCAAAATTATTGCAGAACCAACGTCTTGCTCTATGGTTCCCTGCTTAGAGCGCATGTGTGGCATCATGCAGCTTTTAGACCTCTGGGAGTTGGCTCTAACAGTTCACAGCTCAACACTTGGTTGGATCACCTGGGAGTTGCTAGCGTTGCCCTTGAAGCTGCTTGGATTCCCGTGTGGAAAGGAGCTGTCGCTGTGAGTCCAGTAATTGTGTCTGAAAGCATTCTGTTTGTACTATAGAAATACAAGTACATTTCTTCAACCTTTCAATTACTTACTGTATAAACCGCAATATAGGTCGGCCTGGAATATAGGTCGACCCCTTCTCTAGACTTGGCCAGATGATGTGCAAAAGATCGCCGTATAAGACGAGGGGCGACTTTAGCTGTTATTTTGGGGGAAAAAGTCTGGACCTATATTCCGGTTTATACGGTAGTCTGATAGAAATAAAAAGGAACAAGCTTACTATAACTTATTCAACTACAACTATAGAAGGCTGCACCTGATGCTGTTGTGGTCACCATGCTGAAAAACCGCTAGCATGACGAAAAGCTGCACCAAAAATTGTTTTGAAGGACTCTGGCTGCAAATTAACCCATTAGTGTGCAGTGTACTTTCTAAAGTACAGAAAAATTATTTATTTCTAAATAAATAAAAAAAAAACACAGGCTGTTTGACTCAGTTGCCTATTTTGTTATTAAGGGCCTTGCCAAGGTGACTGCATTGTTGTTTATGTGTCTGATTTACGATATCCTTGATCTGCTCTTGACCAAACTTAGAGAAGTTGTGAATACAGCAGCACTGCTGTGCCCACAGATGAATTATTTTTTATCATGTTTAATGTATGCTTCTGGAAGCTGAATTTTATGCGTAAGTTTTAGAAAAGAATGCCATAAATGATGAAGATATGACATTTTTGATATACTGTGCATTTTTGTAACATTGCTGTGGGACAACACCTGTCCCACAGGTAACTTGAGGACATGAGCGAAGATGGGACACACATCCCTCTGTACACCTTGGGCTTCATCCTTTCAGACTCTTAGGTGATTACGGCTTCTTATGGAAGGGTTCAAAGCACGCAAAAGGAGGCACTTGGCAGGCTTTACACATAAGCTTTGTGCGTGTTTCCTGCGAAGTTTTTGAGCACCATTGGCACCTTTTGCGGGTAGTGGTGGTGCACGGGTAGTGCCCTTTCCCGTTGAACCGAACCTCTGTTGGCACCGCTGTCATAATTGAGGAGCTCTTGCTTCCTCTGCGCTGAAAGCTCCTCCCATTGATGAGCTGTCTGCACAGTATCACCCGAAACAACAGGTATGTCATGCCGTTTCAGAAGTAGTGCTGGATGTCATCAACCACTACGTTCAGCATATTTGCAGGCAGCTGAAAACAATGGCTCACTCTCATGCCAAAGCTGTCTACAATTGATCTAACTGCATCACTAGAGTGCAAGAAAAAATTTTTTCACTTACTGGTCAACTTATTCGTGGCGCATGAGCAAGGAAATTCACGCGCTTGAACAGCGACGACAGCCAAAAAACATAAGAAAAAGCAAAACAACTCGAACTATTAGTGCACCATACCAATTCAAATAAAAACTAAAAATTATATTTGCTTTATCTTCTAAGAGATGGCGTTACCTGTTTCTGTGGGGCTACGTATGTCCCGCTGCGCACTTGGGGCAGCTTTCGCTTGTTGTTGCAGGTGATACATATATGTCCCAGTGACCAACAAAGGGTTAATGCAGGTGTACTTTATAAAGTATGCTGGACTTTCATGTATGGTAGAAGGGTTTCCTTGTTCTTGAAATGCATGTGATAGTTTTTTACCTACCCTACTGCTGATAACATCACACGACCTGCATTTTTTTCTCCCTCTTTTCTTCTGCTTACCTTCTAGGGCCTTGCGGAGTAGCATGTAGGTGAAAATACGCTGGCTGATCACTCTGCTTTTTCAGCAAAGAGCCTTCTCTCTCTCTACCTCTACTTTGGCAAAAACTTTACCTCTAATTTTTTTTTTTTCCTGGCTAAAAGAACTTTCGATTTGGTTGCAGGTATGAACAAAAAATGAGGATCACATCAAAATTGTCATTCCTCCCACTCCCCTTTTTTTTTGTCAAAAAAGACGACAATCCATAGTCAATAAAATAGCAAACAATGGCAATTTGTTGTCTGCAAGCAACCAACAATACATCAAAAAGAATTTAGATATATATTTTATGAAGCTTTTTGATAAAAGAGATCATTTATCATGATTTTAATCCAAATTGCAAAGTCAGTGGGAAAATAAATAAATGTCAAACAGTCTGTATATTCCTCTATAAATAAGATCACCTATGTAATAAAAGGGTAATCCCCAATCGGAATCATATCATGATAGGCCAGACATTTCTAACTGGAATGCTTATTTGGATGTCGCCAAGCAAAGCATGCAACAAGATTGTAATGCAAGAAATCGACTGCCAATGCAAAGAGATCAGTCATGCTTAATAATTTTTCCTCCATTAAACCAAGTTCCCTGTGTTTTAGAATTTTATGCCTGCATCCGTTATAAAATATTGTATCTTCATCTGTGACAAAAAATTTAGTCACTTTAGCATGCGCCAAGTGGGTGAAGGCGAAAGCCTGCACGCTCAAGAGACATTCATTAAATTGCTTGACATTCTCATTCGAATGCATTGTTACGTATTACTTGTTTTTTCCGAACAAAGGTCGTGGGTTCGAGTGCTTTAATTGGCGCTACCTTAATCAACTGTGCCATTACTAACCTCGCCCTAATTAACACCAAAGTTCGTGGGTTCGACTGCCACCAAAAGTTGAGGATGCGATTTCTACCAAAGGTCGTGGGCTCGAAGGCTTTTATTAACTCTATATTTATTAACTGTGCCTTAATTATCTTCACCTTAGCGCCAAAGGTGGTGGGTTCGACTCCCATCGAAGGTCGTGGGTTCGAGTGCCTGAATTAACTCTATCTTAATTAACACGATGACGACAGTGACCCGCGCACCATCAAAATTATTGCGTGAGCATTGCTTGCTTGACCCGCGCACCATCAGAATTGTTGCGCGAGCGTTGCTTGCTTACTCATAGAAGACAATGACGACGGTGACCCACAGACCATCAGAATTGTTGCGTGAGCGTTTGTATATAAGCAAGACACGATGCTGGGTCAGTGTAGAAAGTGAATTGCTACACCAAGTTGTCATCGTGTACAATTTCGTTTGATGACACGGTTTTCACTCAAGGACATTGAAGGATGACTGAACCTGAATGTTTAGCCCCACATGCCTCTCTGAAAGCAACACCAAGACCCTTGCCCATTACCTGCGTCAGTCATATGCCACTTGAATTGCACAGTAAAAATACCACCTTAAAGAAGATTAATTAGCAGTAAAATGCTAATTCTGCCATGAGGAACCTAATTGGGCCTACATAAAGTTTGGCGTGGATCTTCGTTGTAAGCACTAACTTTTAAGACATTCTGGGATATAAAACACGTTCGAGGCCCTGCATCAGGTTTTTCTACTCAAAGGCCTAGCGTACTTTTCAAAGTACACCATTGCATCTTTTGAAGGAGTAAGGCAAAACTCATGAAACGTTCACAATGCAGTTATAGAATGGAAATGTCTGTGGATGCCAAAATCAATCAAATTTGTGAGTTAGAGTTTTCTTGGACTTAATGGGCTAATCTGATCCTCTTATCTCTAGCACCTCATGGGAGGTTTCTGGTGTCATGTGCGAGCCATCTTTGCACTAAATTGTCGCATTATAAATTGCTGCATTAGTATTGATGGCTGTCTTTTACAGCATGTAGAAAGGCATAAACACATGCTTGTTGGTTGCACCCTTCTTTCTTTCCTGTTCTCAAGATTGACATAGATGAGAATTAACCTCAGCCTTCTTATTATGTTTTTTTTTTTATGTGCGTGGTTTATTTTATGTTCCTTATTTCTGCGGAACAGGTTGGGAATAGTGCACCATCATGCCACTTTGAGCTTCAGTGCTCTGTTCCTGCTTTTGAATTGACAGCCTTGAACAAGATTTCAGCATCTTCTGAGGAGAAACTTTTAAGTGAGGTAAGTTGCTATTTTTGGTACTTGATGGGCAGCTGCATGGATCTGTAGTCTTCATAGATACTTGTGATAATTACAAACTGAAGGATAGTCTACTGGTCTCCATACGTCGGAACATTGACATCAGGTTTAAAAGAAACTGTAATGCAGAGCCTTGGAAAGTTGGGCGTTTAAAGGCCAACTACCGTATTTTTCGGTGTATAAGACAGCTTTTTTCTGAATTTTTCGTCGGTGCGTCTTATAGAACGGTGCGACTTATGTAATTTTTTTTTTTTTTCGGGAAAACTGTCGTCAAAATCGGATTCGATGTTATAGCCACGCGAAGCGCGCTGGTTGACTTAATTGCTACGGGTTCTGTGCGCGCTATCTAAGTGCTAGGTTCTTCTCGTGATCGAGTTCCCGAGCGCCATGCGATAAGGACGGAGCAGCAACGCAAGCGGCGGCAGGCCGACCACGAGTCGACCGTCCCCGAAGTCGTCGCTTCTGCAGATCGCTGTCAAGATACGGCGCGCGCCACTGCGCAAACTACGCAGTTGCTACCAGAGTGCGATAAGGACGGAGCAGCAATGCAAGTGGCGGCAGGCCGACCATGAGTCGACCGACCATGAAGTCGTCGCATCTGCAGATCGCTATCAAGATACGGCGCGCGCCGCTGCGCAAACTACGCAGTTGCTACCAGAGTACAAGCCGTCCCCCCCCCCTCCTTCCGCGCTGCTTTTCTCTCTTGTGCGCGATTCGGCTCACCGTCGCACGCTTTCACTCGCACATACAGCATACGGCATGCGGGGACGATGTTAACGCCCTTGGACAAATTTATACGGTACATCGCGGCTACCACGACGGCAGAAATGCGTCTGGAGTGGAAATATATGTAACCCATACGCTTGCGCAGGACCCGCGTTCACAGAGTGAAACGTCACTTTTTTTTTTTAAATCGCTTACCGAATGAACAGGTGCGTCTTTACACTGGTGCGACTTATATATGTTTTTTTCCGGAAAAACTGCTGTTTTGAGGGGGGTGCGTCTTATACAAAGGTGCGACTTATAGACCGGAAAATACGGTAAAACAAAATTCTAGACTGCATCAAAAGCCTAGTTTCAGGTAATGTAGTTATAGAGCTATCTCAGTGCAATATTTCTGTATGGAATACAAGTGGATACAAAAAGCTTGAAAGGTAGTTGTTTTTCATACCAAAACTAAAAAAAAAAAAGAGGCAGCCATTAGCATTCGATAGAAATGATGCAAAATATAGAGTGTAGAAAACCAGTGTAGCGCCTTGGCATCGCGTCCGGGATCTTTAGCATGCTGCGGATGCCACCAGGAGATGCCACCTGGAGGCCATGTTCTGGGATCTGTGTCATATCCGCAAAACTCCAATGGCCCGTGTCATCTGATTAGGTGCTAAGTACCGCTAATAAAAAAAATTAGACAATTGCTAGCCCTGCAGTCTGCGCAATTGCTTCGATATTATATACGTACTACTCATTTATGGCCAATTTAGTCTAAGTGAAATATTATTGCAGTTTACATTTAACCCTTTGAGGGTCGCATCTTTTTTTGAGAAATGCATTCCCCCCCAAGGTCACATTTTTTTATTGGAGATATAAATTTGTCAGAGTGACTTATTTCAAGATAACACTTGCAAATAATTTTTTATGTGATAATAAGCGATTTTAGTGAAACGATTCTAGAGTGAGTGAGAGGTTTGGCTATTCTTTTTGGGTTAACCTTTTATATTTATGAGCTTGAGCTGTCCACATTGACACCAATCATATTGAGAACTAACTAGAGACAGTGTTGGTGCCGAACAAGACTTTCAACTTTGCCTGCCTTCACTTTCAGCTAACTTCAGCATCCTTGTATCCGTTAGCATATAATTCTTTTAAAGACAGAATAACCGATGACAGTAGAGTCATATAACATACCTTGTCATGATCTGTACACATACCTCGTCATACACAGAGCTTACAAAGGTAAAATTTTTATGCAACATTTTGGCTCCTACATTGGATGCTTCATCAGATGTTTGGGCTGAAGGTTTTCAAACAGAATGCAAAATTTTACTTTGGTCAGGGCTGTGTTTATGAGCTACCAAGATGTTAGAGCAGATTTGAAAACATCGTTGCAAAATGCAAAACGAACAGTTGCAGAATGCAAAAAATAAAGGCAAGCATTCTGTTTATTGTTGAGACATTCACTATCTCGTGTTTAGCAAGGCTAGCCTCCTATAGAAACATGGGTTGCCTACAATAAAATCCACTTATCAATACCAACCTGTGCTACAGAAAAAATGTTTGTCTGGCATGTTTTGGACTATTAAATGCTTAGTGCCTAATTTTAGTAAGCTAGACTTTAAACCTAAACTGTAGCACTGTCTAGTGTGTATTGACAGAAAAATGCTTGTCTGGTTGAAAGTGGAAATGGAGGAGAGGAAAAGTGGCATAGTCATATGTTTATGAGTATAAATCACTGAGAACATTTGTATAAGATTATTTTCATAGCACACAACACTTTACTAATGGTGCGCTTTTTTTTTTTCTGCAGTTTCAGGAAAATGTGGTCTGGAGTTCATATCTAGAGATCTTGGAGGAATTTGCTTTTAGCAGCCTTCCGATGCACTTGGTCATTCCTCTTCCTTTTCGACTGTATCCTTTGCCACTGCTTCATTTCAGCATTGTTTACTTTGAATGCAACGTAGTGTGGATATGATAAATACAGCTTAGTGCCATTGGAACTTGTCAAATAGTGTTTAGGTTTTGATTGCACAGAACTTGACTGGTCTTAACCCATTATGACCCATGATAAAACTGCCAGTGTGATTTTCATGAATGTTTCACATCTTTAAAAAATTGTCGAGAAATATTTATTGGTTCTCGAGCTAAAATGGGGTGTACTACATCTAGTACACTGGGCGCTTGGTGTTTCAATGGCCAAGACACTTGTCTTTGCGCTCCTACCTCCTTGTATGATATTTTTTTGAAGCACCCTTTTTTATGGCACAAAGTGACTGGGCACAACTCACTTTAAAAAAATATCGGCATACTTCAGTGATTCTTCTGGCTTTGAACTCATTTAATGTGACAGCAACAAGTTCTCGCAGTAGACACCGCCATCTTCGCAAGAACAGTATCGTCTTCGTTCACTACAATATTGCTTGCTGTGGCCTCCGAAATACATGCACAGATGCCACGACTCTCGTGGTCCGTATGGTATGCAAGCGCTTGTGCAAATCACCAAGCGCGGGTGTTGCACAGTTGCTCAGTGGTTAGCGTGTCTGTTTCCTAATAGTGTATTGCCACAATGGCAGGATAACCCGTGGTTGCAATGGTAGGCAATGTTTTGTTTTTTTTGACCTGAGGAGGATGATGGGGTGGCCTTACATTGATAGCACGGCAGTGGCAGCGTGGTGACGATGACGGCATAACGGAAAGGCTGGACACAGTGAACCGAGTTTTGAGCCTTTAACACGAATACTGACATGGCATTTTTACTTTTCATTCCTTGTGTTAAATGAAAGTTGTTGAATTTGAAATCATAGAAAAAATACTGGCAAGCCTCAGAGTGCATTTCCTTTCCACAAAATAGATGCAAAGATGGGGGGGGGGGGGGTGCGTTTAATATGTGGAGTAAAATTTTGAGCAAGTTTTTTCCACGGCCACCGCTAAGCTTATTCTATGCTGCATTAACATTACATCCAAAGTCCAGCTACTGATTAATGAAACGGACATAAGTCATGTGAACTAGCCGAGTCTTTCATTTTATCACCTTGAAAAAACACATTCTAAGTTGGAATGCTTTCTCCTCCGCGCCCATTATCCTTATTAGAATGTTCTGCGCCTTTCCCCTGAACTGTCAAGCTCTACGGCATGTCAAATTTCAGTGGCATTTGAGTCACATGCCCAAGTTGCGAGAGCATGAAGTTCTTGTCTTGTTGCATTCTTATCACAAACTGGTGAAAGTCCCGAATTTTGCTTTGTACGCGGAAGGCAGCCACTGACACATCTTCCTTCAAAGGGAAAGCCCACGCCACTGCATGAAGCGTGTCGTTCAGTCGCTGCTTGCCTTGTAGCCAGGATGCCCTGCTTCCTTGCAAGACAGGGAGGGAGCCTTATTCTGTATTATTTCAATTGGTACAGCACAGCAGTCGCTCTGAAGGCTTCTGACGTGTTTAAGCACTGCTTCTTCGACCTGTGGATAGTGGCTGGTCTTCGGTCCGTGAAAAGCCCAGCGTGTCTTGCTGGTAGCCTTTAGCTTTTCGTAGTGACTTCATCGATGCCAAAGTGCCTTTACTCAACAGCTTTAAGCTTGAAGCTGACACTGTAGCTTGTGTAACTCCCCATTACAACATGTGCCGGCAATCTGATCACTCTACGCACGTGTCAACACGTCCAACGGCCCAATCGAACTGGCAAAGAAGACATAAAGGAACACCTCTAACACTTCTGCAGACGGCGCTAGCTAGTGCTAGGGATCATGCTGCATTCACATTTGGCCATTATCATCAGTTGAAATCGAAACTAGGCCACTTTCTCAAGGTGCTGAGTTGCAAAACGTCACAATGTTCTGCTTCCACGTGACCACTTCCTGCATCATGGTGTCATGACATATACGCCTCCTAAGAAACAAAACGGAAAACTTGTTCATAGAAAAGCTATTATAGCAGATATCTGAGCGAGCCAGAGTAAGTGCCAAAGTGTCCCGATATGTTATAGTACTCCCATGTGACCACCTTCTGCATCATGACACATACACCTCCTTAGAAAGAAAACCAAAGCTGGTTCATAGGAAAGCTGCTATAGCAAATTATTTAATGTGCTCTGAGGCTTGTGAGTATTTTTTCTAGGGTTTTGAGGTCGACGACTTTCATTTAACACAAAAAAAATGAAAAGTCCAAAATGTCAGTACTCCTTTAACTGCTGTTGCAGTAAAGCAAAAGCTGTTGTGAATAGGATGTTGTCGTGACTTTAAAGCTGCTTTCATCAGGTTGATCTGCATGTTGGTCAAGCTTTGTGTGCCATTCAGTGCTTCGAAAGTAAATGGAATGTTGCAGTGCATTGGCATAGTACACTGCTACCTTATATGTAACAATCTTCTTTGGGTACAGCACACATTTCATACTCACTGTAGATTTAGGTGCCCTTCTCCAATGCACTACTCTGAAGAAAAAGAAAAGTATTAGTGCAATTCATTGCTTTTCTGCCTTGAAACGCTCCACAGCTTTAGAGACAGCCTTGCATTACACCCATGTGGATGGAATATTTGATGGCTGAAACTAAGAAAAAAAGCAATGCTTTTCAGTTTTTAGCCATTTAACAAATTTGTTACCAACAGATGTATTTTTGTAATTTTTCAATTAATCCATTAAGGACCGGTTTCTTTTTTTTTTTTTCGTGTTTGTTGCAACAAATGTTATTTTGTATCGTATCTGCGTCTAAGTAAGTCACATAAAAGCTTTCATTGTGAACGCGCTCTTAGTTTCCAAAATATGACCTGTGACCGTCTGGTCACGCTGGACCTCTGGGCTACAGCAAAAAGCACAAAGGGACAAATTTTATTTCAGGCCTTGATAAATCGCAACAAATATAATTAGGGATCTGTGGGATATTTATTTAGTGTGGTATGGTTCGCAGCATGGCATGCACATGCTGATGTCACATTTAGTGCACTGTGTACGCACCGTGCTGTTGCAATGGTCTCCAGTGCACCAGCACACCTGCGCCTATTCCCGTTAGGTACGGCTCCAACAAAGCGGGCCACTTTGTCATATCGTGCACTACAAAAAGCAATGGCACCAGGCTTTGACGTTCTTTCATACCAGGTTCTTTCTGCTTGTTGTCCCATCTTGTGAGGTAGCTTTGGGCAATTTGCCTCGGGAATTCAAGTTGAGTGATGTTGGACCCTGTGCTGCGAATAAGCGTCAAACGGTTGCTTATCTCCACATCCCAAAGCCAAGTGAATATTGGACACCACCATTTCTTGTCACGATTTGCGATCCGGTAGGCCCCTATGTTTGCATCCACCTGGTCTGTGCCTCCCATAAAGTAGTTATATCGGGCCACAGCACCTGGTCGGGGCACTTTCATCTTCTTTGAGCACGGGAATACCTGTCTGTAGAAAACATGGGCTCTACACTGTGTACCGTGCTTGCAATTGTTACAACAGTGTTGTCCATCTAGCGCACAACGATTATCCTGTCGTCGGAAAGCGCGTGATCTTCGTAACCACGGGGCTGGCGTTGGACAAAATAAGGAGCCCAAAGGCCCAGCGTGACCATATGGCAACGCGTAAAGTAACACGCTCGTACACAAAATAAAAGAACATTAATCTCTCCCAAATTATCACCGGAAGTCACATATTGCATGAGGTATACAGAGACATGTGGATCAAGCTATTGCTGAAATGTATACCGAAAGAAAAAAACATTTACCCAGGCGAGCGTTCCATCTCGACGTCATGAACTGCAAACCACTATTTCCGGCCTTCTTGAGCAGCTCCCAAATAAACATAGACAATTTATACAACATGGTTTCTGCAATCTGTACCTTAAGCTCTCGAAAGGCACGTTGGGGCAAGTGGGATGCGGTTTTTTTTCAACCTGTATAAATTGAAAGGCTTCGTGCACATCTGCGTGACCATATGGTCACGCTGGTACCTAATTGGTTAAAGTCGAAAAGCTGGAACCGTAATATTTACCAAAGAGAACCTGGCCGTTTTCATGTGCTGTATTATGTCACTTGTGGTTCTAATCTTACCTGTCATAAATCTGCACTATTTTTCATCAAAGTCACCAGGGGTACAACTTCACTTCTACAGACACAACAAACATTCCCCAATTATCTGTGTATATTATTTGTCTTAACCTCATCCTCCTAGTGTGCCTATATCAACTGTTCACAGTATGGCAGCAGAGTTTCTGAAGTGCCAAGCAGCTGATCAAGAGGTGTGTATGAAGTTGTTATGGTGCAGTTTTTTATGAACAAAGGATGAGTAAGACAGCGAAATGCAAATGTTGGTTCTGAACATTGCTGGAAACTTGAAATGAATGCATACACAATACTCATGCTCTCAAGAACTGCAAAAGTGCAAGACCAAAAGGAACAAAGGCAAATTCAGATGGCAAGGAAATATCACTAACTGATGGAGTAGATGAGTGCGCATTTCTTTTTATGTCATGAGACAGGTGTGTGGTTCACATATACTTTTTGTGCATGTGTTCGTGTAAAAATAGCCATCAGTTGTTTGGCCCTTGACTGTGAATGAAATTGCAGGTCTGCTGGTTTTAGGTGCATGACTATACATGCCAAAGTCAGATATATAAGTGCTGATCATTTTGGTGATATATTGTCCTTATGCTGTTTATTCTAGATTTTAGCATAGTGGCCTTATACTCTGCTGCTTTACAAGATTGCAAGCAGCAGTATTATAATGTAAACATTGTCGGCATCAGATGATACAAATTGCTTTGCACGGTTGCGCACTGCCAGTTTTTCTTTTCTTTTTCTGAGAAAAGTGAGCAAAAAAGGCAGCGGTTCTCCTTTTCAGTCATTGAGTGATAAAAATGTAAGTAAAAAAGCAGCTTTAGGGATTTTGAGCCGTAGCTTCAACATTGAGGTTCTGCATTTCACTGTCCCTCCAACCATAAGTTGATTTCTATAAAGTATGGGTTACAATTCACTGATGTTTCATTATGAATATGTATCATCTCCTATTCTGAGTGGCTTCAAGATTGCTCCAATTTCCTTGAAAATCTCTGGTTTGTTTGTGGCTGTCTTATAATTGTCAACATCTCAAGACAATACTGGTTACTACACCAGGTAGTTTAGGCACAGCTTTTGATCGCTTACTAAATCCTACCACACAGTAAAGGTGGAATTTCTGTCTCTCTCTTTTTACAACCCTGCGCACGCATGCACACATGCATGGGTGTTTCTGTGAAGACAGACAAGTAATCTGTACAAATCACTTGTGGTAGATAGCATAATTTTAATCTTTAAGTTGTATTGCTCAAAAATTTATTGCTTGAGAAACATTTATTACTTGCTTGAGAAATTGAAATGCATACTCTACCAATAAGAAAAAATTTAATAATTCAGCTTTTAACATTACGGCGTGTATTTATTTTACAAATTGTAGCCAGGGTGATTGCAAGATTAATTAATTTATTTATTTACTTATTTAACACTACTGTGAGCCTTTTGCACTGGCTCATACAGGAAGTGGGTTGTAAAATATTTACATGAGCTTGGGAATAAAAGAAAAAAAAGTGTCAACACTGCAGTTCAACACACCAATAAAGTTTCTTTGTTTCCTGTGAATCAAAAAGGAATAACAAAAAGTGCTCATAACAATTGCACTATTAGTCATGTGACGTTATTGTTGTTACGGGGTTCAATGAACTACCACTTTTCAGTGCATTGCAATAAGTACAACACAAATCATAAGTAGCATAGAAATTCACATGTACCGTTGCCCAAGCATTTATTCTACATATGATATTGTGAACTATGTGCTCAAGAACTCTCATGCGCAACCAAAATATGGCTCCAATTTTGCAACAAAGCCATCCGCAGAATCTGATTCAACAACTTGCTTTGGCGACGCATTGCAGATTTCAATTGCCCAGGGGGAAAAATGAATAGTTGAATGTGTTGCAGTGCATGAGATACTGCCTGATGTGTTTATGATGACAGGTTCTGACGGAGTGTCGATGCGGCGGCTGTATGTAATCTCACTTATTGATATTGTCATGATATAACACAAAAAGAAACTTCATGACAGCAACACGGCGCTGGAAAACAAGGGTAGGCAGTGCTGCTTGGTGTCTAAGAGCACTTACGCTGTCATGCCTAGAATATTTAGAGTATGTAAATCTACACTTTATTTGCATACTTTTTCATTTCTGTGTGAGTCCTTTCTGGTGTGGGTTCCACAGTGTGCTACCATACTCAAGAATTCGCCTTACTTAAGTTTTATGTGCCTTTAGTTGGATGGTGCTGCAGTTCATTTTTTGTGTAAGAAACTGAGTGTAGGGAAGGCTTTGTTACATGTGTTATCAATATGAGTATTCCATTTAAACACACTTGTAAAGGTTACGCCTAAATATTTTATTGTGTCATTTTGTATTATATCGTTACTCATTAATCTATAATTGAACTTAAAGATTGATTTCCTGTAAATTATGGTCATATATTTTGTTTTCTTAAGAATAATTTCCATTCCTCACATCAGTAGCGCACCCAGGATCTCTGCCAGGGGGGGGGGGGTTGACAGTTTGCCAATACCATCTAAACAGCACTAATTTCGATTTCTTCACCGTAATTTTTTTTAAAATGCGCTTTTTGCGAGTGTATAGACGATTGCACGTCTTACATCTTAGTTGCAGTACTCAAATGCGTAAGGAAAGAAAAGGGGTTAAACAAAAGGGGGGGGGGGGGTAAGTCGGCCTCAGGAGGGAGGTTACAACCCCCGATCCCCCCCCGTCGGTGCGCCACTGCCCCGCATGTCACACCAACGTGCTATATTCCGTGTAGTACTGAATCTAAGCTGGTCATCAGTTCCTCGCACACAAGTGTAAATTACCAAGTCATCAACAAAGAGCCGCAATTTCACTCCATTTTCTGTGCAACCAGCGATGTCATTAACGTATATAAGAAATAATAATAGTCCCAATACGAAACCCTGTGTAACCCCTGAATAAACTTCGAGATTATCAGTCACTGATGATCAGAATTAGATCAGATCAGATGATCAGAACTCAGGTCAGAGTTGGAGATGATCAGATCAGAGTTACTTTCGTGCTTCAATGCAAAAAACTGTTTTGTTAGAAAAGTATGTGGAACGACAATGCATTTTTACTGCAAGTTCGATGGCGCGTATATCGAAAATGATGTCATCCGCAGAATTCTTCAAGTGGATATTACTTGCAGGCTCACCGGTTGCAATGTGTAAATTGCATTATGTGCCACAATCTGAACAGTTAAAAACTTAATTAGTGAATTCTTGTTGATTAGTTGATTATGTGTTTAGATTTTTTATGCAAATAATGCCCAGCTGTACGAGTAGATGATCAGCTCAAGGACTAGAATTGTGCTGTCTGCCACACGTGATTTTAAAAAATTATGTAGTTCTCGCAGAAACACCTAGTGTATCTACCGTACAGTGTAGACCGCTTATAACGTAAGTCACCAGAGTCGCGAATATCCGCACTATGAGCGGTACCGCACCATAACCAAAACAATGATTTTATTGCGATAGCAATTATATGGACACTCCAGGCACATCTCTAGCTGCCGTAGCTGTTGCCGCGAGGTTCTGTATAAAGTCCAAGGGCGATAAAATGATCGCCACGCGCCGTATGCTGTATGTGCGAGTGAAGGTGTACGAGGGTAAGCCGGTGATTGCGTCTCAATCTCGCGCACGCAAAAGAGGAAAAGCAGGAAAGAAGCGCACTGTCTTCCGTCGCGCGCATGGTTTGAGGGGGCGGAGGGGGTGCGTTTACTTTGAGCGCGCACGCCTGCCCACAGGGGCCGCTGTTTCTTGAAAGCCATCTGCGACGTGGGCACAGTCCGCCGTGCACTGTGTTTTCGCAGCTCAATTCACTTTGATGCGAGCGGCAGCACGAAGGTCAATTCGTTCACTCTTGCTGCCGAGCTTCCTCACCATATGGTTCTGAGAGCAAGTTTCCATGGTCATTGAGTGAGATGTGTTCATGTTTGCTTGTGCATGCGTGACACCATGCTTGTTAATGCACAGAGAGCCCCGGCAACGGATGTGCTTTCGAGCGCTGCCGCCATTATGTCATTCTGCCTGCACCTCTCGAGGAATGCTGGGAAGCATGGCCGGTGCGGCTTGGTGCGCTGGGCGAAAAATACGAACGGAGCTATTCATGCGCCAGCAACGTTTAAACATGCCCGATGGTGCGAGACACGCCGGTTGTTCGCCACCATGACGTCGCGGAGCTCAACATACACACTCGCGTTAAGTTGGAGTATATCTGCGGCTTGAGGGGAGCGTTCCCTGCCTCAGTTGACTGCGAAACTTCGAGGCAGCCGCTCTGTAACTGGTATTTCGTCTCCCGCAACTGCACTATAAGCGATACGTGTATACATGGAGTGCTATGGGAAAATTAATGGGAGTCTGAAAAGACCGTACTATATCCGGTCCTGCACTATAAGCAGTTACGTTATAAGTGGTCTATACTGTATATAGAATTTTAGCAATGCTACCAGGTAAACAGAACAAGTATTTAATTTCAACAGTTTCGACTGGTGGACCAGTCTTCATCAGGGTTTGCAAAAAAGTGTCACTTCAGCTCTGCAGCAGACAGCGTGCTTGGCCATTCTTAGGGGGAAAAAAACAAAAAGAAAAAAAAAATACAAGAGATATGTCAAACCGAAAAGGAACAGTGGTGACACTGACTCTTTCTAGGTGCTTTGACAGTTTACAGCAGTTTACGGCAATGATGCAGGGCAACAGGAAGGCAGAATGTTATTGGGTATCCTTTTGGGAGTGACCATTTCCCTATAACGTTGAACATGGTGAAGCATTGTGACTCTCCTCTGCATGTCCCTCGATGGAAACTAGCCTCCACTGAATGGGATCATTTTAAGGAATCAACTTATTTATCATGAGATTTTATTAGTTATTTTAGTATCGACAATGCAGTAACATATTTTACAGCTTTTATTATTAACGCTGCAGAAAAGTTCATTCCAGTAACAAAAGGTCAGTCTTGTAAAAGACGTGTACCCTTGTGGGATGAAAAATGCAGAGATGCGTGGAAGAAACAAAATAAAGCTTGGGGAAAGCTGCATCAATACTCATATGTAGAAAATCTTGAATTGAAACACATTAAATCAAAGGGGCGGCTGATGCAACGGCAGTCTAGGAGAGCAAGCTGGGAGAGGTTTTTCTCAAACAAGTTTTACATGCAGGAGGCGGAAGTTTGGAATAGTCTCGGAATGGCTAAAGGGGCAGCAAATCCACCTGTTGCCCTTGGTTGATAACCGAGGGAATACCTTGGAAGACCAGACCGATGCCCTTGGCGAACACTTCAAGCATGTATCAAGCTCCATACACTACTCAGAATCATTCCTTAAATACAAACAAGTAGCAGAACTTAAGTCACTGGGCCGTAATGATGACTGAATGAACCATATAACCGTCCTTTTAATATTGCTGAGCTAAGAGCTGCCTTGAGCATATGTAGGAGCTCCGCTCCCGGAGCGGACAGAATCATTTATGACATGATTAAAAAACCTACTCACTGACAACACACAGATGCCACTTTTGGCACTTCTCAACTGTATTTAGGCTGCTGGATACCTTCCATCCCCGTGGAAGGAGGCTATTATTAGAATTTTGAATCAGTGCAAGAATCCTTCCTTGGTGGCAAGTTACTGCCCGATAGCTCTCACAAGTTGCCTTTGTAAGCTTTTTGAAAAAAATGATTAATTGTTGACTTATACGTTTACTTTAACTAAACAATATGCTTGATCCCTATCAGTGTGGCTGCAGAGAAGCGTGGTCCACAACTGATCATCTTTTGCTCGTTGAGGGAAATATCCATGATGCGTTTTTACATAAACAGATTTTCTTATTGATATTTCTCAATATGGAGAAGGCACACAACACAACGTGGTGTTATGGAATCTTGCGAGACTTGTAGGAAACCGACATCGGTTTGAAAATTCAGTTTCGGTCCAGAAGAAGTTTGTACCCAGTGTTCAAGGGCATTAGGAAAGAGGAAAAATTAAGCATGTGCTCAGGCATGCAATCTTAAAGTTTGAATGCATGAAACGAGTATATGTTCAGCATGGAATTGACGAGCATCATGAACAAAGCTTAAGAAACCACATTTATATTACAATCACAAACTGCTTGCAATCAGGATGAAATTAAAGTAGGGATGTAATATAGTCGAATTTTCATACTGAATATGTTTATTTCTAAAGTGTACACAAATGTGCGGAGGATACAAAGGGTTATAGAAGTGATTTATGTCCTTGAAGGCACCTGATGCTACTTGCAAGTGTAACTGCTGTAAAATGGGAAGCTTATGAATATGTTTTTACAACTTGAAATCAAAAGGATATTGATATTAAAGATCCCCTCACCAGGCCCCATTGGAAATGTTAGTTATACAGTGGAAGTTGTAAGGCATCATCTAGGGAATGTTTTAGTACTGCAAGAATTTTTCAAATTGGTTCATTATTAGAGGAGCTAGGAAAATATAAACATACAGCATTGACATGCTATATATAGCTATATAAATATAGCAGTGGCAGAAACTGAGTCACATTTTAGGCACAAACTCCACCTCCTTTTTTTTTTTTCTCTCTCTCTCTCTTCTGTTCCTTTTTTGCTGAGCAGCAAACTTCCAGGGGCAGAATTGCACATTCTGCATTGGATGAGTTACCGGCGTGCTATATTCCATGATGTTGCAGACAGTGTCTTTTGTAGAGGCATTTGTGCGTTGCGACCTTGAGTCTCTGGCAGGAAGCAGGGCTCCCTCCGAGAGGAAGAAGACGCAGGCTTTCGTTTTGAGTTCCAGCTGTTTTCGTGTGATGCAGCCATTTGAAACAATGAAGACACGGTTGCCACTGTGTGATCTATGTGCCACGCTTGTCTGTTTACAATGCACATACCTGGTGAGGGGCCCTTTAATCCCTTCCATACCATCTTATTATTCCGAATTCTGACCAAAAATGGCCTGATTATATTTAAAGATTTCAGTTGCCAACATGTTTTACTGCCTCGTAAAGAATAAATTCACATCTGATTCCTCTGGCCCATGGATTGTGTGCTGCCATCTACCAAAACTGCGACTAAGCACTGAGACAAAACTAGGCTAGTCCGTGGCATTGCTAGAAAATGCTAAGCTTGTCCTTGGCCGTTTTTACGAGAAAAGCGTGGATGAACCCAGCTCTTCCAAGGCACAGAAGGGTTAAAGGGAACTACACTCAACATGTGGGTAACTTGATTGATTGTATGAATTGATTTCATCTGCATTAGTAAATTCCCCTTCAGCAATACGAAAAATATCACTCTTACCATGAACAGAGGCTTGGTAAGCCAGAAAAAGCTGCAAAAACGAAAGACTGGTGGTAACACTGCCTTAAAATTCCCGCACCAGCGTTTTAACACATTTTGCACATGTTATTCAATCTTGCAGCACAATTCCAATCAGAAGTGCTTTAAGATGTATGTGACACAATTTAAATGTCATTACTTTCATCAGTGCCTTTGCTGTTGATCCACAATCTTGGCATATACAATTGTGTACACAGCGCCTCAAAGGGTTAATGTGGTGAATGAGGCCTGATTGGATAAATGTTCGTGACCACATTCTTGAGCATTTTCACTAAGTCGTGTAAGTGTAACGTTAGGCAATATTGTATGCATCATAATGGCATCACCTTGAGTTCTTAATTGGATGCCATGATGCTGACACAGCATAGACAGTGAAAATTAGGGGCAGGACTCTGCGCCTCAAGAATGAGGTGGATGCGCGTGGTCCGAGCACCTGCCCACCATGCAGTGGTTTGCTACTGGCGAGCTAGTGCGTGTCATCTGGTGCAGGGCAAATGTTTGGGAGATATGACCACATGCTAGGAGATGCTGGTGGCAAGCTTAATTTTTGCCTTCAGTATGGTTTGCATTAAGGATGATCTTGATCTGTGTAAAGAGGATGGAGCCTGTTGCTCACCATATTTCGATATTTCTCCTTTGACTAGAGGTGTGTGACTGTGCGGCTGTCATACTGGGATGATGTCGAGCTCAAAACAAAACCCTCCAAGCCCTCTACCTCACAATGGCGGCATAGTCTACTGATGGAAAGGCCATTGCAGCGTGAGTATGCATTTCCCTATTTTGATTGCTGTTTGGTTGTTAAAATTAAAACTTAAGTTCTTGCCATTCATTTACCATTTACAGCTACTTTGGTGGTTGACCAGTGCCTTCAGGAAGCAAGTGGCTACTTGCATTTTATATTAGTATCAAGTGGCAGCACGTCACTTCTTTTCCCTTTGCGGAAAACGCCTTCATCAACACCAGAAATGTGCCTCTATTCTGGCCGGGAGGGAAGCTCCTTGCCACCCATTCCTGAAAGTGCAACTGTTGAGCTGCTACAAGACATCCCAGTTATTTGCATGAGCAGCATTCTTGAGTCCGTGCATCGCATCAATTCCCTCCGCCTTGCTGCACTCGGGAATTTTATTGGTTAGGCACAATTCAAATTATTCACTATTCTATCTCTTTCTCTCTGTCTTTTGTTTTATACTGTTGCCAATTTCAGTGCATTAATCTTTTTCTTCAGCTAGTGGCCAAAGTACTGGCCTTCAGATTGAAGAACTTGAAAATTCTTTCGATAAAATGAGTGTGGAAGAGTCCGATTGGGTGATTGACGCTTCTGAGAAGCCTTCTGTGAGCCCATCTGACCACGTGACATTTGGTTAGTCTCTTTCATTTGCCAACACTTAAGCTCTATTCACTATCTGTTGCACATATAAATTATTTCTTGTTTCCATAGCATCTCTCGGTGATCCTTCTGACTGGCCTGAAAGGCGGTTTCTTGTTTCTGAGTCATTAAAAGGCTCAGCGTCTGGTGAAAATCGCACCATGTCGAATGCAGGTGGTAGCCCTGGCCACAAAAGTAAGTGGTCATCTTGCAATGTCATTGAAATTAGTTACTATGCCGCTTGTATTCATTCATTTCTAGTGCTTTCCATATCAGCCGCTGAGATAATTAAACTGTTTGATGAGTCTGGGCGTGCCAAACGGAAGCCAGTACACCCCGTTCATGTTGTGGTGAGTGTAGAAAATTTTTGCTGTAATTACATTTTGCTTGTGTGTACTCAATCTGAAAATTGAAAGAGCTAAACTTTCTTTTTTAGTTAACAAGATTTCACTAATTAAGTTTTTATCTAATTACTTTAGGGCACATATTGCAATTTATGAATTGTAGCCGGTGAGATTCCAAGGCGTATCTATTCAGAACAAATTCTGACAATGACACCAGTTTCGAGATATTCATTCCCAAAGCGTCCGACGAAATACATTGGTGTTCAAGTTATTTTTGTGCTTCAATGCGTAAAACAGTGTTTTGTTCAGGAGTAAATGGAATATCACTGCATTTTTAGTGCAGTTTTGATGGCAATTATCTCGAAACTGTTGGGACTCGGGTAGCATTTAAGCCGGTGATCCTTCAGCCAAAGGGATGAGTACGTCCGGGAGTATGAGCGATAGAAAAAAGGGCTTATTCTACATATTTACAGTGGCTCCAAATATGGAAGCCCACTCCTTGGGAGTGCACTTTGAAAGACTTAGCTCACTACATGTTTGAGTACATATGAGAACATGTCAGGACACACCACTGCACTCAAGGTGTCGCCTTATAAAGCATTCGTCTTCCCTAGTTGACCCGACTAGGGAATCAGATGACCTTGATGCGGCCAATCAGCGGGGTCATATTGTTCATTGAACTCCGCCTCTAATGTTGCACCTTCGAAGCAAGGACGAGGCAATCCGGAAACGGTTGGTTAACACTCCTTCCACGAAAGTCGGTGGCTTAGTTTCTTGCCCTTTGACGATCATCTTACCAGGGTCGGGAGAATGGCCTTCACGCTAATCCCCGCTTCTAACGAAGGGTGGCGGTTGTCGTCGGTTGCTTCTAAGTGAGCGTCTTTGTCCTCACGTCACTGCCGGTGTCGAGCCGTGTCGCCAGGTAGGCGGCCGCTGATGAAGGGGGTGGCATCGGGGGAAGCACCCAAAGAATGCGCACTGCCGAGTTGGGGCGCTTGTTTGCCCGTCTCGTCGGTGTCGGGCACTGTCGCCGTCTGGGCGACGCTGATGCAAGGGCCAGCCTCGATGGGAAACAATCAAAGAATGCGCCCGGCAGATTCGGGACGCAACAAAACTGGTGTCATTCTCATAATTCGTTCCAAGTAAACATGCCCTGCTATCTCACATGCTACAATTAGTAAATTACAATATCTTAATTATTATAATAGTTACGATTTGTTAATATGTTAATATTATAATTAGTGAAGATTTGTTAATTAGTCTATTATTTGTTACAATTTCTCATTCAAGTAATGTCCACCTCTTCGAGTAATGCAGCTCAAGGACTAAAATTGTGCTATCTGCCACGGGCAATCTTTAAAATTTTTGGGCAGTCTTCACAAGAACACCTGGGGCCGTATTCTGTAACGCTTCGGTTTTTGAAGGATTCGGTTTGGCGGTGGCGTCACATTGGGGCGGTCCGTTGACGTAATGAAAACAAGTGAAAGGACAGAGACCAATCGGCGCGAAGTTTTCTTTTTGTGGCAGTGAACGTCACAAACCGAGTAAAAATATAGCAATTTACGAGCGCTTCTTGGTAAATAAAAATAATTTGTTCATGGTATTGATGAGGTTTACGTTTTTCATCATGAAACGCGTGTGAGTTGTACTGGCGGTGAGTGACTTAACGAATTTTGTTTACTTCGGTTGACCCATTTATGCCGCTAGGTGGGACGTCGTACGCTAACTTCGCGTTGCGGCCAAAATACACACTCAAGTTCCTCGCACAGTCGGAGCGCTGTCTCTTTTGAGAATCTGAATTGTCGCCGGAATCCCTCGTCTTGCATCTCAAAGGCGTCTTGTCGACGTCGAGGTTGTCGCTGTCTATCACGGAGGCTCGCTAAAAGCACGATAACAGGCGCCACAGGCACCGCACACGCCGTCATTTTGCTCCAAGTGCCGCGATCTCGCCCGTGCACACGGCACGCACAGGCTCTGCACACGGCACACCGCGCTTCGGATCAGACCGAAGCAGTGCGCGCGGCTTCGCTTCGTAGCAGACGACAAATTCGGTTTCTGCGTGATTGACATGTGCGTGACGTCATCAAAAAATGCGTTCGCGCCCTGAGGCGATGGCGTCACCCAGGCGGCGACCAATCGCTGCACGCAAACCGAATCCTTCGAAAACCGAAGCGTTACAGAATACGGCCCCTGGTATATGTAGGGCACTGTGTTTTTAGAGTGGCACCGTAAGCTTTTGTACTCATCTCTGTGACAATGTAGAAAAAACTAAGGGACACAGCTTCTGCACATGCATCAAATGACAAAATAGTTAAAGGGGCCTTGAAACACTTTTTGAACATAATAAAAGACGTTGCTGATTTGTAGACGAGGCTCCTGTGAACATGTGAGCGAAATATTATTGCACTGCATGCAGCAGGGAATTTCCAATCTCGTGCCAGAAAGAGTTAAAAATCTCTTGCTCTCTTCTTTGCAATGTCGGCAGCAGCTACGTTGCAAGCAAGAGCAAGCGGGCCCAAAAGGTATTGGCAGGTTTTGCGATCATGAGAACATTCTCAGTAATGCTATTATTGCTAATTTTGAGTTAAATAAATGAAAAATATACATGTCTGTGATCTAAAAAAAATTAAAAAAGTATTTCATCTTTGCTCTTCTGGTCTCAATTGACAGTTTGGCTTAATGTTGCAATTTCTCCTCCAATCATGTGAGGCGGCACCTGGTGTATTGCGTGCATGCTATTTTAAACATTACGTGCCTGAGTCAGTCACTTGCCTCTTACTGAGTATGCTATGACATTATACTTGCCGATCCAGATTGTCGTCTCCCAGGTCACACTTACATTTGTTTGCACGCGCTAGCTTGCTTCTACGCGTCTTGCGCCTGCCACATCTCTCAAGCGACAGCGCATGCTTACTCCTGGCTAGACGTCTTGGCAGACACCTCTTCATATTTAGCTATTGATAACACTTCGAAATGCGCAATTTGGAATTGGCTACTGTCTGTAGATCAAGCTGGTACAGGACAAAGCCGGTCTGCACCACATGGCATGGCCAGAGTGGAGCACGTACTCCAGCCCTGCCATGCACATAGCAAATGTTGCACTATGCGCGCAACAGTTGTGCGTAGCTGCATCTTCTGTGTAGCGTAGATACTGCAGCTGCCATGGTGTGTCGCAACAAGCCCTCTCGCTGTTGAGACAGACGCTCTTGACAACTGTGTGCTCTGATTGGTCTCTGGGCAACATAGCTCCAGACCACGGTGTAAGAATAATAAAGAGAGGTGCTGACACTATCCCCACAATGCGTGCAAAAGCGCCGCCCGCTCGCGTCCAGATTATGTTCGGCTTGGTTACAGCTCGGTCGGCGCCGTCCTAGAGGGCGCTGCGGAATGCGGTCCCAGCCTCGGCAGCAAGGCGCATGCTGCCACTGCTGTGTCTTCCTGCTTGCATGTGTGGCCGCGCTGTTTTGAAGGCACGCTTTTTGTTGGTGTGCATTTCATGAGCTTGTGCTTGGGTATTGTCACCACGGGCACTTGACAAAGGTGGCAGCGGCCTTCTGAGGGGCATTTGAAATAGGTAGAGAAGAAAGTGCTTCGTTCCGAACTGCAATTCTGGATACCGGAGCGTCTACCTTTAATCAAAGTGCTGTCTGACAGCCGTTTCATTTGTTAATTTATATCGCGGCCACACTGAATTCGCGCAACAATGCTTGAACGGTTTTCTGAGTGTAAATGGAAGCAGCAATAAGTATGAAATACAAGATTTTCTGGTACAGTCACTGTTTTCTTCTGATCGAGGAGTAGCATGTAGGCTAATGCTTTTATTTTTTTAATGCTTGGTTGAACGGCTAGACCGGACGAAACAAATTGTGCATGTGAGCGTAACTTGAGTGGGCCCCATCGATCCGTGTTCACGTCATTCACGCCTCCTCAAGGAAACTTCATGTTAGCGAAGCATTAAGCCTGGTGCACTTATCACTTTAATCTGAAATAACGAATTTACTGCGCGCTTTGAGTTTTACTCAATGCACTACGATTGAAAATTTAGTGGAGGCAGAGCAATGTCAAGCCGCCGGCGCCGCTAAGCTGGGACCGCTGGCCACGGCGCCATCTATCGGCTCGCAGCAGAGCTACTCGGTGCACCCACGCGCTTCCGAACATATTCTGGATGCTCGCACACGCCGCAGTGTCAATACCTAAATGTTCTTACACCGTGCTCCAGACGCACGGCGTTGTGAGGCAGCCCGAGTACCCATCTCGCGTCGCGAAAGTGCTTCGCAAGCCTGGACCGGAAGTGGCATCGTAAAAAAAAAAAAAAAAAAAACACACACACACACACAAAAGAAAATGCCCAACTTTGGGGCGGTGCCTTGCCATCTCTCCTGTGCAGCTTGCAGTGCATTAATGGAGACGGAAGAAGAGAAAAAGCCATGCACCAGTGCTATGGCACCCTCTAACTCTGCTCATCCTCGAAGGATTAGGAAAATATTTGTGGCAGGAGATTTGTGATTGGCAATGCACTGCTATAATGAGGTCATTCTGTGATTACTTAGAAAGGTGTTTCAGGGCCCCCTTAAGATACTCAGTATCTTGATGAATTCATAGGTATAGAGATATTCTATCACCCAAACCCTCTGGTCCAGGCAAGATGATATAAAGTCAAAGCTCTGCACCAATTATCTGCTCCAAGTGTTAAAGCATCAAATTGATTGTGAATTCATGGTCAACCAAGTAGAATTTGTGCCAACATGTTCCCAGATAGAAATGGTTTATTGCATACTATCTATTTCTCTAGATTTTTGTTTTGGTAAGACTAAACTGCGAATAGTAGTAGTTCTTATGTTTACCGCAACTGCTGTGGTAAACAAAATAAAATGGATATTTTGTATTTGTTCTCTTCAAGATGAAATTTAGGGCTATAACCAGTAGCATGGACTATATCCAAAAGTGTTTTCACATGTACCCTTTGGTTTGACTGCATTGTCACAGAAAGTTGTCTGTGAGGGAGAAGTACCACAGTAGAAGACACCATGGTGCTACTGCTTATTATCTGGTGTTTTTAAAAATTAATCTAAAGCCTGATACATAATTGTTCAATATGCTAAAGCATAAGAAAAGTGTAGGAAATATAATTGCAGGCCTTGACAGTTCAATGTTGCTTTCTTGACAGAATGATAAAAAGACGATGGTAAAATATTCGGGGAGATCTGCGTCACTTTTTTCTTCATCTGGACTTAGCTTTATGCTGCCACTACGGCTTAAGCCCCTTACCATGTTTGGGCATTGTAAACAGACAAACGTGGCACTTAGATCATACGGAAGCAATTGTGTATGCAAATTTTAAGGTGGCAGCATGGCGTGAAAAGGGTTGAAATTTAAACTGAAGCTTGTGCGGCCTTCCTCTATAGGGACCCCCGCTTCCAGCCAGAGAATCAAGGTCACACACACAAATGTCTCTACATAAAATGCACTCCCTGCGATGGCACTGATGGATGGATGGAAACAACTTTATTCAAATCCGGCGAAGTTTAATGACCCGGGCTCAGGTCTCCCATGAGGGGACTTCGAGGCCTTGCCTCGTCGCCACTGATGCGGCACGTGACCTCGGTAAATTTTCCAATGCAGAATGCGTAACCGCCACCGGGAGCGCTCCGCGTAGCAACAGGAGAATGGGCTCGTGATGTAAACTTTGAGTAGATCTGGGGCCGTCCCTCAGCTCCTGTGAGGGTGAAGGGAGAGCAGGGAAGAAAAGTTGCTTGTGGACACTAGTCGAGGAAGAAGGAGAAGTGTCTACATCGGCAGTCAAGCTCGCCTCTTGGCAGTTAGTGAGTGCGACAGTTCAATTTCTCCTATCTCATGTAATAATGAACCAATTTGAAAAATTCTTTCAGTAAGATGCTCCCTAGCTGGCACAGTACAACTTCCAGTGTAAACCAAAATTTTCAATGGGGCCTGGTGAGGGGCTCTTTAACTCCTTTCATCTTGTTGCCAGTTCGTGACTTTATCAATCATTGTGGCATAGTGAAGTGCAAGGGGAGCAGTTGAGAGGTGTTTTGAGGCATGGACAGCGAGCAGACAGGATTGATGCCAAATGCAGCAAAGATAGCTGTCTGCTGCAAAAAAAAAAAAAGAAAAGAAAGAAAGAGAAAAAAAAATTGTCACAATTTTGACCATTTTATGGGAGGCTGGGTAATTGTCGCTCAGGTCTGGAAAAAGTATCCCATGTGGCATTAGCTGTATGCCTGCTCTTGTACGTTTGGCTAATACCCGTTTCACAGGTTGCATGGTTTAAACTTATTTTCTGAAGTGCCATCCTGGTAGTTGACCTGATAGAGTCAGAAGATACGTTCAGAGTTTGTAGGTTTCATCGAAACCTGTAAGAAACCGTTGAATTTGAGAATGTTATGTCTGAAAGGAATATTTCTTGAACAGTCTTTGAAATGAGTGAATTGAGTGGTTCATTAAATATTGTGTGAACTTACAGAATTTATGCTTTTAAGCAGCATAGGTGAATGCTGCTTGGAATTGCTGAAGAAATCAACTCCAAAGTTTCTTGCATTTTATTTTAGTAATACTTCCCAGGTGTAAAAGCATTTATTTGATAAAGTGATAATTAAAAAATCAACCACCAATCTATTGCACGTGAGAATAGTCGCCAGCTGCGCGAGTTGGTACGGATTCACCTTTTTTAACAAACTGCATGGTAGGACAGGACACGAGGAAAGAAGTGAGACAGACGAGCGCAGTAACTGAATTATTGAAAGCATGTAATCCACCTTAAATAGTGTCCAGCCTAGGTAACGTGTCACCATCAACGTTAACAGTGTAGCAAGAAAAACCTTTAGATAATACCTTTAAAAAAATAGCCTACACTTGGAAGGCCACATGAGTCAATGGTAGCATGTGGAACATAGGTACGCGTACTCCATGTCAGATAGATTAATCGACAGGTGGCAAATGCACCCCGACGGGTGGGAAATGCACCCCTCTCCCTTTCTTCTGATGTGGAAAGCCTCTATTCTCTTACGGCTGATGAATCAGCTTTCCCAGGAAATAACTTCAGCGTCCTCGAAAACAGGCCTACAACCGCACTCTCAGCAATGTGCTGGCAAATGTAAACCTGGGCTGTTGGAAAGCGATCGCTCATGCTCCCTTAATCTCGCGTTAATACATCTCCCGCTCTTTCTGATATACGTTTTACCACACATTAAGGGCAGCTGATAAACTATGCCTATCTTAAATGGCACAAGCTCGTCCCTATGTTGGATATGGCACTCATCTCTCTGTGACGTCCTGGCACAATCTTTTTTTTTTTTTTTTTTTTTTGCCTTAATAAATTACAGACCTTCGACAGCTTAGCTGTAGCTGAAAAGGCTATGTGTACACCATCCTTTTTTCCTATCTTCTTCAACCCATGGAAGAGGCGATGAACATACGGAATGACTGCGAATGAATGTGCATCTTTGACCTTCTTGCTGTCTTGTCCTTCTTTAATCATGTGTATCAATTTTTTTACAAACTGAGGCTGTCACGTGGTCTGGGTACCCAGCGATGTTTAATCTTCCAGCCTGCTTCTGAAAGCTATCCTGCATTTTGGGAAAACATGACTGCGCTCGTTTGTCTCACTTATTTCCTTGTGTCCTGTCCCATCGCGCAGTTTGTTAAAAATGATGAAACTATTGCACATTGAACAAAAAAAAAAGGTCCCATGAAGGCAAATATGATATTTTTGTGTAGTAAAGAAAATGTGGTTTTGTGGGCAGTTTCTACATGAAGTGTATTTTTATATTACATATGATCATATATAGTATTGTGTTTTAAATATCAGTAGCCATTAAGTAAGTAATGCTCTTGTAATAATAATTGAAACACTTGCAACAATTATTGTATCTTTAGGGCCAAAGCACCAAGCCATCAATCTCTAGGAATCAGGTGGAAAGCACGTATTGGCCAGATGTTCTTCAGTGCAAGTATCATGATATGTAGTAAGTATGTAATCATTTGTTGTTTAACCTTGCAGTGATTGCTGCAGTGCTAGGTGGTAATCACCTCAGCATTTAATGTCACTGAGCAAGATCACCAGCAAGATCACCATTCATGTGCAGTTGTTGGACACTGTTACCTTTCAACCAGGAATGCATAAAAGAATTCTCAACTGAGGGTGCTTTCTATAGAAAGTAAGAGAAATTTATATCTTGACTGCTGCGATATGCCGAATTTGAAGGGCTGCATCGTTGTGCCATGCTTCCAACCATTGTTAATATTGTTACGCGAAGGACGAGTCAGTAAGACGAGCAACTATTTACAGGTTATATTTACAACAGCGGTTGCAGTGCTGACTGATTAGATTCACAGCGCAAGCCCAGTTCATTCTTCCTCCTCTTTTCTCGAGTGATGGCGCCCGCGCTCCTCGTTAAAACAATCAAATACCACACGCGTGTAGCATAATCCCCCGGCGGCAGAAGCAACGTCCCAGAGCGTCTAAATGTCATCACTGGGAGGGTGATACTGGTTCAGTGGTGTAACGTGCACGATATCACTGGACTGGGAAACAGATGGGGCATCAGGGGCGATCTCGTAGGTGACGGGAGTCACGGCACGAAGCACTCGGTATGGGCCTATCATAAGAAGCCAACAAACAATGACACCAAGGACAACATAGGGGAAATTACTTGTACTTACTAATTGAATTAAAGAGATGATGAATTAGTGGAAATGAAAATGGATGAAAAAACAACTGTCCGCAGGTGGGGAACGATCCCACGTCTTCGCATTACGCGTGTGATGCTCTTACCATTGAGCTACCGCGGAGCCGTTTTCCCGTCCACTTTCTGGGGTATTTATGTTTTACAACTAGAATTAACCCTGGGAGTGTTAGCCAGCGCCACCACTCACAAACCATTACAGCGGATGTGGAACATCCTTTCTGCCGCAGGCGTCACGAGCACGTGAGCTCCGCGGGAATGTTGAGTGGTTGAAGGTACCCAGCAGGGAGCGTCGATGGTGTCTTGCATCGCTGGCATTTCTCATACGCAGCTACGTATCTTCGAATGGAGCGAGCGAGCCCTGGCCAAAAGAAGCGTCGGCGGATGCGGTCGTAGGTACGTGACACACCGAGGTGACCGGCAGTGGGGAAGTCGTGAAGTTCGTGGAGAACAGCCGAGCGAAGGTGTTTAGGGATCACAAGAAGTAATGCTGGGCCGTCGGGGTGAACGTTGTGGCGATAGAGTATGCCATCTTGAAGTGTGAATAAGCGAAGGGAGCTGTCGGCAAGTGACGCTTCCAGGCGGTCAATGATGATACGCAAGGACGGGTCACGGCGCTGTTCGTCGGCAACATGGACCAGTGGAAAAACAGAGAGAACGCAGGCGTCGGTGTCAGGTTCAGACGTAGAGGTCGGATCTTCGACTGGGTAGCGAGAGAGGCAATCTGCGTCCTGGTGTTGGCGTCCCGACTTGTACGTCACTGTGTGGGGATATTCTTGTAGTCGGAGAGCCCAACGACCGAGCCTGCCAGTAGGATCCTTGAGCGACGAAAGCCAACACAGCGCATGATGGTCTGTGATTACTGAGAAGGGCTTGCCATATAAATATGGGCGGAACTTTGAAACAGCCCAGACGAGAGCAAGACATTCGCGCTTGGTAATCGAATAGTTGTGCTCTGCAGTTGTCAGGAGCCGGCTAGCGTAGGCTATAACGCGGTCGTGTCCTTGTTGCCGTTGCGCTAAGCCATAACCATAAGCCTATCCCATAACCACTGGCATGGGTTCGGACCTCTGTAGGTTCCGGACGGGTCAAAGTGGGCCAAGATCGGTGAATTGGTGAGAATCGGGATAAGGCGTGAAAATGCGACAGCCTGAGGGGAACCCCACATAAAAGGCACGTATTTCTTCAGAAGTTCAGTGAGTGGTCGAGCGATTGCTGGGAAATCTTTCATGAACCGTCTGAAATAAGAACAGAGCCCCACAAAACTCCGGACGTCTTTGACAGACTGAGGTACAGGAAAAGCCGTTACTGCTCGAACCTTCTCCGGGTCGGGTTGTACTCCAGAAGCATCGACGAGATGACCTAGCACTGTAATGTGTCGGCGCCCAAAGTGGCACTTCGATGAGTTTAATTGGAACCCAGCCTTGCGGAAGACAACAAGGATAGCTGCGACGCGTTCAAGGTGTGTCTCAAATGTGGCAGAAAACACAAGGACTTCGTCGAGGTAACAAAGGCAAGTTGACCATTTGAAACCTTGAAGCAGAGAGTTCAAGCAGGCGCCAACCACAACGTATGTTACGGTTCCTAGTCTCCGTGACCGTGGGACATTCTCCGCCCAAAATGGCATTGACGTCGACGACTGGCTCAGCATGTATGAGCGTGTTAGCCAAAGCCACCACTTGGACCCTGCCATCATGCTTGCCAATGTGATCTTTTATCTGGACAGGACACCGCGTGTCTGGTTTCGCACCCATGATGTCGAGCTCTCCAGCTGGACATTTTCAAACAGAGGCTTCGCGACCTATTTGGCAACCCACCAGGTCGCCAACAAGCTGCATGAAAAGAGCTTTCCACCCGTGTCCAGTCGTCGACCGAATCGTATGTCTCCTTCATACAGGAAGTGCTCGCGCTTTTCCGGAAAGTCGACGAGCATATGACCGAGGTTGACAAGGTGGGCCATGTCCTAAAAGGCATCGCGGACGACGCCTTCAATTTGCTTAATAACGACGTTTCTACTGTCGACGCCATCGTCAAAGAATGTCGCTGCGTCGTCCCACAGTTTTCCCGGCTCCCAAACACCCCTGCCACATCCTTTTGCTCTGCTCTTACCGGCACACGACCATTTCAAGAGAATGTCATGCATATCGTTCACCGTGAGATTGAAGCGGCGAGTCCGGCCCCCCTAAATCCATGACCCCTAGACGGTACCTTTGACCAAGTAGCCCCCACTATTTCCGTTATTCAAGCAGTCGTGCAGCAAGAAATTGCAAACCTTGGCATCCCTACCACCTGCGATGTCTCCCGACCTGTTTCTGCACCCATTCCCATGTGCACAACGTGTAATAACCAGTATTTCGCTCCCAGACCACGCAATCCTGCTGAATGGCGAACCCCAGACGACAAACCGATCTGCTCCTGCTGCCACCGAGTTGGTCATGTTTCCCGCTGCTGCCGCACTACCTGGATGCCACCGTACTGGAGCTCATTCCCTGCTCCTCGCCCATACGGCGACACTCGCCGTTACTCACCTCGCCGTCTGTACCCTACTTCTGATGCCCCTGACAGCCGCTCCCTGGTGCGATCGCCGTCGCCTCAACGCCGTCGCTCCCCGTCACCTTAACCTCTAGCTTTTCCTCACCAAACCGCCGGACGGAAAACTAGGCCTTGATGCAACAATATTACCGAAGCCTGCTAGGCGTGCAACAAAATGAATTCTATTCAAGAAATGGTTCTACTTGCAATGCTCAATTGAGGCAAGCTTTTGAGGCAAGTCGTGCTTTAATTGCTTTGGCTCCAGATTTCACAGGAGTGAAGCGTATTTCTTGGGGGATGTATCTCTGCATTCAATATTAGTATTACTACTTTTTAATGACACTCTTTCATGGGTTGGAATAAAAGTTTTCTTTTTTCTGAAAACTGGGATATATGGCACTACTTCTAAGATAATGGCATTTAAAAACATGAGGTAAGGTTCTAGGCAATATTATTGAATTTAACCTCATACACTTGGCCTGGGTTTTATAAACCGTGTAATGTTGAAGAAAATCCACCGCTACACATAGATTTCAAGAAAATCTGAGACCATGATCAGTCATGTAAAACGTTTACGTCTGCACGAATTCTTTGTAGTTTGCCATTTAAATTGTTACTATTCTTCTCATGGATTCATATTGCTGGTTATCAAAATGCTAAATATTTAGGTAATATGAGGAGTGCTTGAGGATTTCGCATAAATGGATGCTTTAGCTCTGATCCTCTTTAGGTGAAATGAAACACCTGTGAGGCACAGAAGTGCTGTCATTTGGTGATCACTGAACAGACATACTCTAGTTTGTTGCACAAAGAAGTGAAATTTAGTCACTCTTAGAAGCATGATTTTATTGATGGCCTTTTGGCATTGGTGAAAGAATTGCATGTACTACATGTTTGCAGTTGTATGTTGACCAACATGGTCCACGCCCACTTCTTCATGAGTTGTTTTCAGCTTGTGCATTACATGTGCAGCACATGAATGGTGCAATAGGTCATTGTTTTAACTCGCTTTAACAACTAAGTATGAGGAATAAGATGTCCTTGTTTTTAAGATAGTGTCGTGATTTTTATCATCCTCAAATCTAGCAGGGTGTATTTCATCGAAACATTTTGTCTGAATAAGAATGTTGTCTGAATGTGTATCGTTTTTTTCGCAATACAGGTGAGAGCAAAAGTTCATTCATGTTATAACGGGTGTGTGAATATTTGAAATCGGCGAATATTCGTTCGCATTCTTTTTTTTTTTTTTTCAAATATTGTAGCTGTGAGGGAAAGAAAAGGATGGAAGTGAGAACCATTCCGAATGATCCCTCTGTAAAAAAACCTGGGTAAATAAATGGCCGCTGAGCTTCATTATGAGCGCTTCGTCTACATCTATCTACACTGTCCCTGTGTCTTTTGTGCAGAATACCAACTTACCCAAACTTACCAAAACAGAATACCAACTTACCCAAACTTACATTCTTTCTAAATAAAAAGACTGCTTTCACAAGTTTCTAGAATGTGACTTCTTTTAACTGCAACAATTCTTAATTCTCATTCTCAGTTATCATTGAGAATGGTTCTGTGGATGCCTGTTGATAGCAGTACTGTGTTTGAACTTTCAAGCTAATTTGAATAAGTCAGAACTAGAGCTTCTTTGCAAGCAAGCAGCCTGTTATGGGCTCCCTGAAATAATTATTTTATCATAAACATTTGAACTAGTGAAAATTGATTTTCTGAGCCTTACATTAAGTGTATTCTAGAAATAATGTGACTTTTTGTTCTGTTATTCTATGCACCAAACTTGGCACTATATAGCTTTATTAAAATGAAATGCACTAGTGGCTGTCATGTGGCTGTAATACAGTTACGCTGCTTGTAACGAATTGCAATATTCATGAAGACTCGGTCAGCACACTCAATAATTCAATATAATTGTACCTATGTATAATGATCTTTAGCTAATTGTTCATTGCACAACTTTTGACTTCTCAATGCAGTTACAACACGGACTCTGAAGTGTTGGAGAGCTCCTGCTGTGCAATGCGAGAGCAATGCTTGGTTGACGAGACAGCTACTACTTGCACTTCTAGTCTGGAAAGTTCAACACTGTCCCAATCCAAATCCAGGAAACCTTCAAGCAAGGCATGTGTTCCTGCACGCAAGAGTCCTCGAAAGCGTAGTCTTAACAGGGACCGAACCACACAGCAAGGCCACCAACAAAAGCATTCTCTCTCATCAGCGTGCAATGATCGTGCTGGATTGGCACCTCTTCGTAGGAGCCCACGAAAGGCTGCTTCATCTCAGAACTTGCAACGGATTCCTCTTGTCCGGAATAGCCCGCAAGCGGCTGCTTCTCCATTCCTGCTTCGAAGGAGTCCACGTAAAAATACCAGAAAGCGAGAGTGTGATGAATCAAGGTGTGCCGGTTTTATTCTCTTGCCTAATTTCAGAAAAGATATGAGCACGTGGAGCATGTGGTTACACAGACAGCGAACGAGGTTATAGAGGTATTAGGGCCAGCACAAATACAGTGCACAGGAGATAGATGGCATGGAAGCAAAAACAATCACACAGTGCTCATAACGTCATGTCCTGCCGAGCTGCATGCCATGTTTCTGTCAAAGTATCACAAAACTTTGTGGCCCAGCCCCACAAATCAACTAACTTGCAGCAAGATCGTAAGAAAATCATATTTTCACGTGAAAATGCTGAGATTAGCATCACCTCTTGGAGCAAAGCTAACTTTTAGATTAGTTTTGTCACTGTCTGTGCATCCAAATTTGTTGCACGTGTTCAGTGTGTCCTGTATCATGAACTGATGCAATGTGTACAGTTAAACCTCAATGTAGCAAACACAGATATAATGAATTATTGGATATAATGAAGTAACTACAAAATGTTTCTCGTTGATATCGGTGGATAGCGAACATATACTTGCAACGAATATTGGATATAACGAAGGTATTTTTGTGTCAGATTATAGTGAGGTTCAGCTTTATCGTGTTTAAAATTACCGTTCTGCATTGTTCGCTTTGCTCCGGTGTAACATTTATGCTACCATGAAGTTGGATATCTCAACACGCTAGAGCACTTCTGTATGGGCACTATTTATTTGGCTGTTAGAGATATTGCTAGATGTCTTATATGACTTAAGCAACATTGTTTTTAGATAATTGGCACTGGTGTATAACTAGTATCTAGGCCATTTACTCACAGGGGAGCCTGAACATGAGAAAGAATGTTTACAGAAGAATAAATAGAGGTTCGAGTGCATACGGCAGGCATTACCAAATCATGACTAGCAGCTTACCGCAGTTCTTGAAAATAAAAGTGCATGATCATTATTCCATTATACCAGTAATAACATATGGGGCAGAAACTTTGAGTTTAGCAGAAAAAGCTTGAGAAGTTAGGCCTGTGCAACAAGTTATCGAACAAAAAAAAAAAAAATTGTGGGAGTAACATTAAGAGACGGGAAGACAGCAGTGTGGATTAGAGAGCAAATTGGGGTAGCTGATATTCTAGTTGACATTAAGAGGAAAAAATAGAGCTGGGCAGGCCATGTAATGCATAGGGTAGATAATTGGTGGTCTATTAGAGTTGCAGAATGGGTGCCAAGGGAAGGGAAGTGCAGTTGAAGACGGGGGAGAATTAGGTGGTGTGATGAAATTAGGAAATTTGCAGGCATAACTTAGATCAGCTAGCGCAGGACAGGGGTAATTGGAGATCACTGGTAGAGGCTTTCATGCTGCCTTCGTCCTGCAGTATCATCATATGCTGATGATGATGATCCTTAAACTCTTGTGGTTAAGCCTCAGGATTTGACGAACAAAAGTGGTTTTTAGTTTCACCAAATAATTTTACTACACCTGCAGTTCTGAAAAGTGCTGAAAAGTGGTAAAAACAAATAGTAACCTTGGCTCCACATGCTTCTTTAAATACTACCTTAGTTGCAGGCAGTGTTTTCTGTTCACCCCCTCTGGTATTCGATCTCCTCTTTTCATGTTTCCTTGTCCTGTACTGTTGTCAAGCTGATAACATGTATGTATGCATGCATATAAGCGCTCTTGCAACACATGCACATGCAACGCATGAACTGATGGACAGAAAGACATGGGCACTTTCCTGTACAGTTGTTTTCAAGCTAATAACGTGTGTGCATGTATGTACATGTATACACACATTCATGCACAGATTCATGTATGGACAGGTGGACAAAAAAGAGTGCATATCCCCTAGTAGTACATGCTCATGGCATATGCTGTATAAATGAATAAATATAAAGGAAAATGACAGCACCCCTTTGCAAGTGCCAATTTTTAGCATGTGGTGCCCTTAGTCACAGAGGAGTACCACTAGATAATCCTTATGGCAGATTGGTGTTGTGCTTTACCTGTGTTCTGTCACTATTTTCAAATAAGGGGCCTTCATGTACGGTTTTTCTCAGTAGTACATGCATTCAGAAGTCCCCTTCTTGCATACATTGAATGTGTGGAAGAACAGAGTGCTTCATGTGTTCTCATTGCAGGAGAGAGACAGTTGATCCAGTGAGTGGTACAGCAGCTAACCTACGATTGGTGAGTCATTGCATTGTTTGTAGAAATTGTTACAGCTATGCAAGAGATGTATTTGAGATTTTTCGCTTGCTTTATTTTATTTCACAGAAACTGCGAGTAGCGGTGGCGAATGCCCTGGAAAAGAATGGCGTAATTCAAGGCAGTCCCCTGTACAAGCCTTGCGGCAAAAAGCTTTTTGCCATCTGTAGTACCTTTGCTCAGGTGGGTACCTGTTTTGAAGCTGTTGGAGCATGACAGTGTGAAAAAAAAAACAAAAACAAAAAAACTATGTGTCTGTAGTACATGCAGCGTTTCTGAACTTCAGGGACAAATGTCTGCATTGTTAAACTTGGTTTTGTGCATTAGACTCTGTAAAATGGTAATTTTGCAATGTTTGCTAAATTGAATTAGATGGAATCTTAATTTTTACTGCACTGTGTGGCATTTGGCACAGCTTTTTTATCATAATTTCATTCTTAAAGCACCTTTTAAGCAGCTGCATTTTTCTGTAACTTGTTTTCAATTGAAGTAAATTGCCATAATTGGACCAATGCTTATAGCTTATAAACAAATGCAGACAATATGTATCTGTCTTTTGCCTACCCCTTGGCAAGTGTGCTTGTCCTCCTCTTCTTTTTAAATTTATTTTCTCTCGAGAGCAGGATAACCCGCCGTGCTTACATTGGCTTTGGCGTTGCACTGCTAAGCATGAGGTCGCGGGATCAAATCCTGGCAGCCACGGCCGCATTTTGAGGGGGGGCGAAATGCTAAAACATCAGTGTACTGCATCGAGTGCACATGAAAAAACCCCAGGTGATTAAAGTTATCCAAAGCTCCCCACTACAGCGTGCCTCATAATTAGATCTAATCAGTCTAAATAAAAGATGGAGCCATTATGGCTCTCCAGAATTGATGCAGAACCCACGATGTTGAGAACCAGTGCAGCAACTGGGTACCACCTACGACATTGGCTGTTGATCGCAGTGCGCTGGAAATCCCGGAGGAGGTCATGGTCTGAGATATGTGTCATATCTGCTAACTACTAGGTGCCCGCATCAAGTTAAAGGCTATTCATAAGAAAATCAGACACTACCAGCCTCTGCAGCTTTGCCAAGATTGTTTCAGTCGTATTACTCGTATATATACTACTCATTTATAAACAATTTTGCCAAAGTTAAATTCTATTGTAGTTAGCCTTTAACAATACTACTAACTAGAAAATAGTGATAGTATCGTTTATGTTATATGTGCAACTGTTGACGAATGACAGCTTATTCCATATCTGGGTACTTTCTGGATACAGTGGAATCTTGTTGACACGATCTTCATGGGAACCAGAAAATAAAATGTATCATCCGAAAATCGTGTTATCTGAGAATAATCGTATATATAAGAAAAAATTGTTTATAAGGAAAAAATGTATTATGCAGAATCGTATCAACGAGATTCCACTGCATCTGGTTACAAATTACGTGTTATTGCATACTTTCTTTTTTGTTGTCTGAACGCATTGCTGTGGCGTGCACTGCACATTTCACAAGCAGTAACAGCAGCAGATTTCTGAACATGTTCCGTTACTGGTGAGACCATAGCCTAGCTCATGGAGTTCTGATCTCAGAACGAGGATCTTATAGTTAAATTGTGTACATGCTAAAAAGGGTCATCTAACAGTTTTGAACAGCTAATAGAGGCATACTTGGGAATCAACCGAGTTTCATATATACTTAAAATTTTTAATTTTTACTCTGTGTCAAAGCATTTTATTGAGGTTACAATGGTTGAGAAGGTGCTCCAGAGACTGTGGGAAAAGTGTGGAACCAACAGTGAGATCTTGTCCAATTAATTTGATTGTTCCATGCTGATGGGCATGATTGGAAGCCAGGAGTTACTTGTGACTGCACTTACTGGATGCATTGTAATGCAGTTCTTTACAGCGTATTTGTCTTTCTTTCGTGATACAAAACAAAAAAGTGTCAGTCGGAGAGCGGCTTTAGTTTTGTGGGCTCGGGGCTATGTCTTTTGAGCAAGAGAAAAAAAAGAGGGGGGGGGGGTAGTAGATAGTGGCAAAGAAGTGAACCGCAAAACATACAAAGAGGACGGAAGCTAAAACAGTGCCGCATGCTGGCGTGTCACTGAAAGAATCGTGTCCTCTGCAGAAGGAAATCCCAGCTTCGAGAGTGCTTCCTGCCTCGGTGGCTCAGTGATTACGCTTCTCTGCTGCCATGCATGAAATCGTGGGCTCTATGCTCAGCAGCGGTGGCTGCATTCCGATGGGGGCAGTATGCAGAAATGCTTGTGTACCAAGTTTGGGTGCAGAATAAAGAACCTCAGGTGCTTGGAATTCATCTGGAGCGTCTCCGATAGCTTGCGAGTTGCTTTGGAACATTATGCCCCATATCTTAATTTTTTCAAGTGCTAGGAAAAAAAAAATGGGACATGAAACGGCAACCTTTTGCTCTTCGGTAATGCACTGATGCAAGGTGCTTTTGGAAAACTACCCACCTTGGTGGCCCAATGACTGTGGCGGTCTGCTTCTCAGCACGAGGTCTCGGGTTTGATTCCTAGTCCCAGTGGCACCACATATTCAGGTTTAGGTGCACGATAAAGAAGTTTATGCTGTCAAAATTAATTCAAAGCCTTCCACTTTTAGTGTCTTTTATAGCTCAGATGTTGCTTTGGAACGTGGAACCGAATCTCTCAGCCAGTCATTCAACTGGTTGGTGAATTGGACATTTGGACGATCGGGTCTGGTTCCTATCCCGTCCCATCATTATGATTTTTCTGGTGATGTCTTGTATGCTGAAGACATTTTGCAATGTCATTTAACATACGAAATAAACATGGTTTGGCACTAGACCGTGTTGTCATGAACATCTGATCCAAATCCTATACACACACCATGCAGTCTACAGCTTTGCTAGAAATTTCAGAGACTACTAGCTTTTTCTTTTAGCTTCCTGAAATCCCCCCCCCCCCCCCACACACACACACATACACACACATTTTGTGTATACTGCTTATAAACTTGATGGCCATTGGCTGAATTTCTTGAGACATCACAGCTAAGCAGAAGCAAAAACAGAAATGTCACTGGTTGCATCGTGTAGTGTCAGGGAACAACACCACTGCGCTTTGTGGGATGATGGGTGAAGCACGGAGGGTATGGTTCTGCGTGAGCATGGGCGCACGGCTTAAAGTATAGTTAAAACTGCAAAGATGTGGCAAGGGCAGCACTTGGTTGCTGATAACTTCACTCATATAAGGTGCATACAAAACCTATTTTTGGAATATTTGTGAGAAAATGTCCTTTAATACCAGCCATATTAGGTAGTGCAGTTTGGCCATTGCATTTGAAGCACAATGCCAGTGATTCAGTTTCCTTTTCAGTTTATTTTTTAGTTTTTTTTTCGTTTCTCCTGTCATACTTCTTGTTTCTTAAAGTTCTTCTTGCATTGTTTGCATTGGGCCAATAAGAACTACCTATTCTGACATTTATTGCTCTAGGGCTTTCTTCTGCTTTTCACTCCTGGTAAAAGTTCATGTTTGTTTCTGTTTTTCCTCTTCATTTCTGCAGAGTTGTGTGTGTGTGTTGTTCTTTTCTCTCTTGTCTTCTTTTTTGTGATTACTCACACATGAAATCGCTGTGGTCTTACAGGATCTTGTTGGCAGTGGTCGTACCAGTGAGTTGTTACAAAAGATTGCAGATTCCCATGCAAAGCAGGTGTGTATATATTTGCATGAGTCTGTAATCCACATCAACTCTACTGTGCATGTATGCTTAATATAGTGTTTATTATCACTGTTTATATGTATGTGCATCCTGGAAATGCAAACCTTTTCCAGTGACATTGGTCTGCTGTTCGATCAACACGTGCATACCTATCTGATTGGGGGAAGTTTAGCATGAGACCAGCAGATGAGCTCCCATTAGTGCACGTGAGGACAATTTTGCAAGGATTCTCATATAGCAGAATGAAAGCGCACTAATGGGCTTGCTGTTTGCCTACAACAAAGTAATATATTGTAAATAAGAAAGGGAAAGGAAACGGAAAGGCCATCGGGCATTGCAACTGTCTCACTTTTCGGTGGACAGCTTAACTGTTTACTGCAGCCATGGAAACTAAGCAACCTGAGCTTACTCTTCATCCTTATTTTCATTTGGCAGATGAGCAGCAAATCGTACATGGTTGCTCTTTGCCATTGTGCATGCTCCGATCAGCTGCCACAACTTTTGGTGCTTAGTTAATAATAATTTTAGATTCAGATTGAGTTTATTTTTGGTGTTCACAACCAAGGAGCAGCCTCATAAAATCTACTACACCAAGCATCTTGATGAAGATGGCTGCCTCCTCCTTTGTTTGCTTTGTAAGAATTCTGTAAGAAGTAGTATTTAATTTTATTTTATTAGTTAAATATTTATTTAACACCGTAGAGGCTTGGGCTAGTCGGTACGTACTTGACAGGGGAACAGCGCAAAAGACAAGAAAGGAGATACACACCAGTGGTGACTGACGAATGAATTCTTTATTCGAAAAACAACACAAATATATACCTAAAGAAAAGAAGGGTACATCACAAGAGCGAGACACCGATTAGATTTCCCCCAAATTATTGCGGTTGTTAAGATATGTTAGTTCTGCCTCTTACATATCTTAACAACTGCAATAATTTAAAGTATTTAAAGATTATCAGAAATATTTAAAGCTGTAGCTCTCTCTAATGGGATGGGAACGGAGAAATTGTTTTTCTTGACAACTACTGAACCGATTTTGATTAGGTTTGTTGCATTTAAAAAGAAAAGTTGAAATCTAGTTACTGTTGAAAGTGGAATTTCAATTTATGCCATAAATTTGTTTAGCATAATTATTGAAATTGTAAAATCTAAAAGTTAAGTATCAAGCTTACAACTCTGTAATCAGCATTGAAAAATGATATCAGAATTCTGTAAAAACTGCACCTAATAATGCATGATGCCGACACTGTTGATGTATTATACATTGCTTTGTAATATATGTCCCTAATTTGTGAGTAGGGACTTTTGCAAAACCCTCGCAAACATTGTAACAATTTAACATAAACTGTAAATTCATGTATCACATTTGTCCACATGAGATGCTCTAACAAATGCTCTTACAGAACTGCAAAATCTGTTTTTAGTGCGGAGTTATGAACTTGTAAACTTTGTGCTTCTGGTATTTTTTTTATTTGCCGATAATTTTTGTAAAAAATTTGAGGTCCTAAATCAAAATTGCATGTCCTAGGGTTGCTATAATTTAACTTTCTCTATCAAATGGAACAAATTTCATTCAAATCAGTCGAGCAGTTGTCTCGGAAAAGAATTTATGCGGTTTGCATGTATTTTAATGGGGAAATCGGAGTTGACACTAAACTAAAGCTTCCTCTTAAAGGGCCGCTCACCAGGCCTGGCCATTTCGAATTGACAAGCGCAGTGCATACAATGCACGCTAACGATCGTGCCTGCAAAGTATTACACCGCTATGCACCGCAAAACTAGCTGAAATTTCAAACCAAACGCTCTGCGTCCTTCTCCTCGCGGGCGCCGCACTCCCAGCCGGAGAGTCGACATCACTCGTGCAAGTGTGCCTACGTAGATCTCTGTGCTATGACGTCACTCACAGTGGCACGTGACTTTGAGAATTATTCAAGGCAACAGCAGTTATTTGTTTGATCTCTTGCTCCAATAGACAAATTAAGGTTTAGAGAAATAATAAAACCTACAAACTGAATGTCTGCGTGTCTTTGTTTTACTTCGTACCGTAGCAAGAGAGATGTACTTCCGTTTTGCCTGCTTGTTTCTATGTCGTGCAATCATGAGCGCAGAGAGCGACACTATGTCATTTTCTACCGCGTTTCAGCGCGCGATCGCGTTGTGTGATCCACTTGCGTGTGCCTTAGTGTAGCACTGACTTATACCGCTAGTCAGGTGTTCTCGTGCACAGCGTGCAAAATCATGCGCTGTGCGAAATGAGACTAATGTAACAGCTTGGGCATGCAAGACCGTCAGCGGAAGTGCGCCGCACAGCAAAAAAGCAACAAAAAAATAAGAAATACAAAAGGAAGAAATAGAAGGAGAAAAAGAATGCAGAAAAAGAAAAGAAGGCGAGGCTCGTGACGTATGCATTGCGCAATCTTTGAGCTCTGGTATGGAAAAATGCAGGGAAGGAATTTTGCTTGCGGAGGCTAGACGGGACAAGTGGAGAGGGTGTCCATGTTGGCAGTGAAGCTCACCTCCTGAAATCATGGGTTCGCGGCACTGAAATATTTCTATGTCAGCTATCAATGAACCAATTTTTAAAATTATTGCGGTAGAACGCACCTTAGAGGGCACGTAACTTCCAGCATATAACCGAAATTTTCTATGTGGCTTGGTGAGGGGCCCTTTAAGACAATGCTTACTGTGAGCTGATGTCACCCAAGCAGCACTCACAGCATGGCCATCAGCTATGCTTGAAGCTAATTTTGTTTTCTTTACATGATATAAATTTGTAGTTGTGTGCATAAGCTTTTTGCAAAGTTTTACATTTGTATCCCAAAACAACATGGGAGCATTGGGATACAAGGAGTTTTCAAGCGCTGTCCTGTCACTTGCAGCACTAGTAACACACACACACACAAAAAAATATATTGAAGTTGCATTAATAAGAGCAAATATAGTGTGTATGTGAAAACTTTATTCAAAGAGGTCTGGAGGCTCGACTTAAGCCGAGGCGGGCTGCTCCCACGTTGGCACTGTCAGGCCAAGCCCTTCAGCGACATCATGAGCCCTCTGGACAGCCCTGAGTTGATCTTGAAGCAGTGGGCTTTGGATTCTTTTTTCCCATTGTGTCCATTCTTCCAGGAGGTTGGGAAGAGTTGTGGGGCACCCCGCCAGTATATGTTTGATTTCAATGATGCCATTACAATCATTGCATTCCATCCTAATCTCCCTCCCTGGATACATTTTGTTAATGTGGTACGATTGTGGCCATTGTAATTAATATGCAGTGAAGTTTAGTATAATGTAAAAATCAGCAACTTGCTTCACTACAGGATATCTGCTTCCTTTCCATGTGGTCGACACGTTTGTGTTGTCTAAAAAATTGAACTTCGCTCCATGTAACTTGCATTTTGCACGAAGAATACCCTGTAGTCTTTCTTTCAGTGGCCTGCTACTGGACTTTTTTGTCTTTGCCAGCGAGTTGAAAGAAGACACTTTCAACTGCCACGCTGGAATGTAGCAAGCAAAGAGGCTTGTTCTTGGTCTTGCTCAGAATTGGGAATATTTGGCAGCCATTAGCATGCTTCACAGCATTCACACGTTTCTGAAAACATTTCTAGCACTTGTCAGAAATGGTAGACCAAGTTAGTGTTGCAGAGCAGCATGAATTTTTTTCATACTGTTTGCCAGCTGCTTGAAAAGGTGATTTGAGGAAAATCCTTTTCTTCTATACTAAATGAGGAAGAGCTGTGTTGAGAGCATAGCTATGGCATACAAGAGTTTGCAATGGCTGTGTTTGACCAGCTTAACCCTTTCCCCACAAAGACAAACCAGGCTAGTCATTGAACTACGTACCGCTTTTACCGAGGACAAGCTGGGCTAGTCCATGCTGTAACCGACCAACACAAGTTCGGCTTCACCATACATGAGTTAGTCTTAGTACAAGTTATATTGGCGTTCAATTAAGTCATAGTACCGCTCTATTTTAGTGCAATGAGCACACCTTCTCAGCTACTAGTTTTGAAGCTGAGAAGGTGTTTTGAAAGTTTTGAAACTGAGATGTTTTTATTAGTACTGCAGTTAAACAGTCAGTCTATTTTTAGAAATGATTTTTTTAAAGCCCTGTTTTAAAATAAGCATATTCAATGATTTTTTTTTTGCTTTATTTGCATATATGTTTGTTTGAACCAATAAAAACAATCTGTATACTTGGGTCGTTTTTTGCAGAGTGTGCTCAGTAGTGAAAGGGGTTTAATGGAAGTCGTATTGGCTGTATACGCTTTTTGAAGAAATGGTTGTGTTCTGTGTTGTTTACAATGGTCACCCAACAAGGCTTTATCATTTGTATAGTCTTCTTTTTACTGAAAATAGTACTGCATAGGAATTCTCATATCTATTGTTTTGTTTTCTACAGGTTGTAAAGTTTGAAATGCTCAAGCCTGGACACCGCAAGTCTGAGACTCTGGGAACCAGTTAATGAGATGTTACGTTTTTTAGAATAAAAAGTTTGTTTTGTATTTACACAACCATAACCAGCATGGCCCATTTCCCTGAAGATATATGATGGTATTCAGTCTTTGTAACTGGGTATACTGGAAGCATTTGGCAAATGAAAGGGTAATAATTGGTATGTATACAGATGCCAATGTGTTTCACCTAGGGTTGCCACCTGTCCAATTTGACACAACTGGTTTTCTGCAGATGCCTGTTCAACATTCTCAATGGCATGCATTTGCTAGTATTGCAGTCAACCTTGGCTCAAGTTGCAAAAGTATCCACGAAGCAGCAAACGTGAAGCAAGCGAACTGGGCGATTCTCAATCTCTCTCTTTTCTTTTTTTTTCATTAGGCGTGGGTGACTCTTATTGTGGAACCTAAAAATGCTTATATAAAGTTGATTATGTAGCTTTCGAGGTCTCTACTGTTACGTGGACCTTCAAGCCGTGCATTAACAGTTTTCTTTACGCATGCCTAATCAAATTAGTAGATTTTATTGTGGCAGGTGGGTTGCATCAGCCGGGGAAAAAAACAGAAAACCTCCATTATCCGCCAGTGATCGCTCGACACCACTGAATGAAAGCGTCACGGAAGGATTAGTGGCGGACAAGGGACAAGTCTGCCCTTTCCTTGCTGATTAGATGACACGAGGCCTTGGCTTCGCTGCATTAACATATTTTGCAGCAGATTACCTGATTAACCTGCAACAGCTGGAAGTTGTGAACGCTATGCATTCACGTTTAATGTCTGCAAACAGAAAAATGTGCTCAAGATGTACAATTTGCACAACTGACAGTTCAGCTACATCGACCTGCGAACAGTCATGTTGGTTAGGCTACTGGATAACGTAGTCGTCAGGGTAGTCAAAGACTTTCGGGAACTTGGCCTGCTCTTCTTCGGTGTACTCTGCGAGCTTCTTGGGCACACGCCGGAGCTGCCTCAGTTGACCCGAGATGTTTTCCATTATTTCACGAGGTACCTTGTCGTCTGGATACAGATGCAACCTGGCCATCCGGGGCCGTCTAGTTAGGTCACCTGGCAGAGCCCTGTATACCGCTTTCCAAAGAACTTTTGTTGTGTCCTTGTCCTGCACTTGCCATGCTGGAGTCCAAGAGCGCCCGCCAGCGAAGCGTGTATCGTGGTAATACATACGGTACTTCCACTCGTACCACGGCATGGCGATTTCGCTGCAGTTCGTCACCACAACGTGATCGCCGCAGTCACTGGAGGCGAAGTATATCGGCTTATGTTTGCCTTGCAGCACATTGGAGATCATCTCGGCGGACTGGAACGGGTTCTGCCATCGTGCGTCGTACAGAAGCCAACGACGTGTAAACGTTGCCCACTGCTGCACCCGTTTAAAATTAGATAATGCACCCATATCAAAACAGGGGGGGAATTCGCACTTTACAATACAGTGAAGTCAGTGGCACATGACAAAGAATCAGCGCAGATGAAATTCAAGTCGGATTCTATGTACTACACACTATGGCCACGCGCAGTTGAACTAAACTAATAACCGGAACCGGAACCACCGGAATCACGGTGGCCATGCGGTGGCCGGTACAGCGTTTACTACAAACACGCATTACTCAAAATGCCCAGCGCATGACATTATTTTTATTTTGTAAGAAATACTGACCTTTATTACAAAATTCTGCTGTTTTACCGGTTGTTCGCTCCACGGCTCATCTAAAAACGTTGCTACAGCCGGCCTCGTGTTGATACTTAGCACGACTCTCGTAAAATTACGAAACCCCTCAGCTCTGTGACTCAGCCAAAACGTTGGACAGCCGACTGAGCGTACCGCTAGGGAACGCTGAGGTCTGTTGCGCTTGCGCCTGGAGCGCTGTTTGTGTCGCGCATCCCTTGTGGTTATCACTTTGGAAGAAAAGTTTGCGTATTTTGTTAAGAGCGAATATGGCAGTAAGAGCCCAATTCGAAAACAATAACGAGATTGGCGTCTTCGCTAAACTTACGAACTCGTATTGCTTGGTGGCTATTGGCGGTTCAGAGAACTTCTACAGGTGAGCCTTTTCTGCTCGTCCACGTGCGTCGTCAGCGACGTGATCACCGAAGTGATATGTGCATTTACTTCCAAACCTCAGCGAAGTCGCAGACGTTGATACGTCAATGTGTATTTGTTTAACTGTCGAACATTGGTGTGTTTGCAGAAGTCTAGGACAAACTTTTGTTCGGCATTTCAGAGTAGGAAGAAATATTAAACGTTGCCTGCAAATGTCGCAATTGGAGGGTGTCAAATCTGTGATGTGTGCCAAAAGTGGTAATTTGAAAAATAAATAAATGATGTAGCGACTTGTAGTTGAAGCGAGCCGTGGTTTGTAGCTCAGCGAAGAAGACAAACACGGTTGTCTCGTGAAAGAGTGTTGGGAGTGCATGCTAAAACAGGTAGTGAGGTAACTTACTCGTGCGTGCAACTTTTGAACACTGCAGCCGAGGGTGACGATTTTCTTGCGTTCCTACTCCCCCGCATATGACAATGAATAATGTCGCAGCATGTCAAATGTGCGATTTTACTCGCTCTTACTGAAGAATACGCGCAAATGTTCGTTGCAGCATCTTCGAAGGCGAGCTTGCGGATACCATATCCGTGATCCACGCGTCCATCGCCGGTTGCCGGATAATTGGACGGCTTACTGTGGGTACGTCGGTTCTGGTAATCGGTGCTTGTTCTACTGTTTTAAAGCACCATCTTAGTGTGCGCTGCTTCTACGCATATTTCACCCATCCGAAACGTATATACAAGATCGACTGTAGAATCTTGCTATGAATGTTCGGCTTTGATTCCATCATTGCGTTACATTCCCGCAAAGTTTGTAATGTACCGAGGTGATATGAGTGTACCAATGGTTTAACGAGTCTTTAGGATATGTGAATAACCGAAAGTAACTGTTAGTGAAATAGTTGAGGTGAATGTCGACCTTACGGGGTATTTTGACTGGCTAGGTTATAACATATCAGGTGTTTCTAGTACGAACTGATTTTTTAAAAGCATTAGGTGGATTTATGACGAGGCGGACATCACTTGTGTGACAAGTCGCAGAGTCAGGTAGCTAATTTTACATGAAAAAGATCGGGTGGTGCGTTAGTGATCCTTCTGTTTCTTTGTACCCAAAGGAAATACGATTCCTTCCTGTTCCAGGTGGTTAATAGGGCAATGTGTCGCTAAACTAAGAAAAATGAAACGGGGGGGGGGGGGGGGGGGGAGAAAAAATTTATTTTAGTGGCGTGCTAAGATTTTAGTTTTTGGGCTCCTAGGTTAAATGAAGTACTGGCATCATTTTTTTTTTTTTTTTTGCTCTGTTATCACGGTATGGAGCCTCAGTTCCCCTTTTGCGAGATGGTTACAGTGTGGCTTGCAACCACTGTTTTGTGCTAACCAGCACAAATGTAGTGGTAGTGGGGTGTGCACTTTCACATACATGTATTGGTGTGCATGCGCAGGTAATCGCCATGGCTTGCTGGTGCCCAACACCACAACTGACCAGGAACTTCAGCATCTTCGAAACTCTCTTCCCGATAGCGTAAAAATACAGCGGATTGAAGAACGCCTATCAGCACTTGGAAATGTCATAGCCTGCAATGACTATGTTGCTCTGACACACCCCGATTTAGACAAGGTTTGGGTCTTTGCACACATGCATTGTAGTTTTGTGCTTTAATATCGATGTTTCCCAGGATATTCTCTGATCTTTCGTTTTTCTTTGCCTCTGACCTACCCCTTCAATTTTTAGTGGTAGGCATGAAGCATGCTCTCTGGAATGACCCCTCAACCCTTTTTTAATTAAGCATTCTTCACGCTCTCTGTTGGGAATAGTGCACAGTTGTGAAAATTTAACTCTTTTGGTGTCTGTTGTTTTTCTGATGTGCACTAAATTAAATTTCTATCAAAGTAACGCATTAGCAGGCTTTAAATTCAAATGTTATTCATTGGTGATACATTGGTAAAAATTAAAAAAATTAATTTGAAAACTCAAATTAAAACTTACCGTATACACTCGACTAAGGGCCGTGCTCGTGTAAGGGCTGCTCCCCCCAACTCGGCAGTCCAAATTTTGAAAAAAAAAAATCTCGCCAGCAAACGGCACACTCGTGAAGGCTTGTCTTGCAGAAGCTCGTACGCATCTGGCGGTCATCCCCGGCTGTTTAACAAGCATGCTGCAACCACTGAATGCGTATATTAATAGGCCGTTTAAGGCACACTTCAGACACCAGTACTCTGAATAGATAAAAGCGGGCTCCCACGAGAAAACGCCGTCTGGACGATTAAGGAGGGCGTCACTTCAGCTGGTCTGCTCTTGGATTTTAAATGCGTGGCGGGCAGTGTCCACGGACATTATTGTAAAGAGTTTTAAGGTCACCGGGATTTCCAATGCCATGGACAGCACTGAGGACGATTGGATACATGAACGTGCGGATTACCCGAGCAGCGGCGACGAGCAGAGCCCGAGCAGCGATACCGATGAAGGCATCTTGCGAGGATGTCCGTAGCTAGACGCCAGATATCCCATTGTTAGGTATATATGGCATGATTAATTAGGTCTTTCCATACGTGGATCGAAAATTGAACAAAAATTTCACACTTCCGTGGAAGGGCCGCACCCCATGAAAATCGCAGAAAAAACGTGCGGCCCTTACATGAGTGTATACGGTATTTTAACTAGTATAATTAGTTTTCCTAAAGCAACATGGCATTTGTCACTGTCATTGGTCAGTGAAGACACTCATAATCAATATTGATGTCCTCTGAAGCAGAGTTCTTAAGTTCTTGAATTTCTGCATTAAAAAATGAAAAAAAAAAATGCAGGCTTTTTGTGCCAGTCTGTTATGTTTGAAAACGAGAGACTTTAGCAACACCGACAGTCGACAAGCTTTATATCATGCCATCAGTCATATAGAAGTGAAACGTACCATAAAATTTTAGTTTGACTGAATAGATGGTGCAACCAGTTTACAGATGTTTCCCATTAACGAATTACCTCGGGTGTTGCCAGGGGTGTGCATCATATGCCAGATGAGTATACTCGGGCACATCATTTAAAGGGTTACTAGAGAGTTCGAGATTAGGAGACACAAGAGCTTTGCATAAGATAGTCACTTGGGTCCCAGCAAAATCCAAGCAGCCTTTGGGCTCTTGGATACAGTTCACTTAAGTTTCCTAATCTTCATCTCTCTAATATATTCAGCAACTGCTGTGAGCTTAGACATTCGTATAGAGCACGTAGTTTATTTAATTCGACTAGGTAAGCTTAATGTAAAAAAAACAAAACAAAAAATGTGTGCTACTTATGTGCAACTTCAGGCTAGAATAAGAGCTGTTAGTTGCATTATAATGATTACCTTCTTGGGCTTGTGCTTCTGCTTTAGAAATAACTGCCTTTTTATGATGTGTACTCTTTCAGGAGACGGAAGAAATTATAGCTGACGTACTTAAAGTTGAGGTGTTCCGGCAAACAATAGCTGGAAATGTTCTTGTTGGCAGTTACTGTGCCCTCAGCAATCAAGGTGGCCTGGTAAGAATACCTTTAATTTGCAGTGTAATGCTGTTGAACTCATTTTTATTGTTAATGATCTAGGCTTCTCAAGCTTATGACAAACTGTCATGTTTTTGTATGGGTTTTTTGCTTTATGGGGCATGCAATAGAACTTTTTATTCACGTACGTATGCACATACTTTCAGAAATGAAATAAGTCAAATGTTTTGAGAACTAGGACCTTATTCTAGATTGATAATTTTTCTGCTAATGCTGACTGGCTTAGCAAACAGGTGGAATGTCTCTCTCTCCAGTGAGGCATCATGCCCCCTGCAATTATGGTACCTGCTTCTGTATAACTTACTGCATGTTTCCTTTTATATGAACTTCAATATGAAGTTAGAATTATTCTTAATTCTAGAGTAGGAAATCTTTAGAATGCCGGAAATTTTAATTTACTTCAGTGTAAAATGAGCAGGCTTTTTTTTTTTTTTTCATGGTCTTGATTTTGCCCAAGTTTGATCTCATAATTTAAAAGAAGCAAGTGATTGGGTGTCCAGCATTGCAGTGTATCTTAAACCTTGATCTGCCCAGTAGTAGCAGCAGTTGAGTGAACGTAGAAGTGGCTATTATTAGATACGCCATAATGACCTTCATTGAACTGATTTTGTTAAGAGCTATTAGCTTTTCTGCGATTTCTGTGAAGTGTCACTTATGCAGTTTTTGATAGTATTTAAATTGTTCATGATAAGATCAACTTTTCAAGTGTAATTCTGACAACTTTACCTTTCGTGAAGGTGCACCCGAGGACATCCATTGAGGACCAGGGAGAGCTTTCCTCCCTTCTACAGGTCCCTCTTGTTGTAAGTAGCACTCGTGTGTCACATTCAAAGATATCTGTATTACCAGTAGTATTGGTTCACAAGTGCAAATGGCGGGCTGCATGGTGTGATGCAGTGTGGGCCCTATGTGTAGATAGGCAATGCCTTTAATTTTGAAATATAAAAGGAAAAACCATCCCGATTGTGTTTTTTTTAATTTGGCATTGTTAAATACCCTGTATGACAAACACGGCTTAAAGTATAGTGTCTTAATTTGAGCCACTTGGTGTGTCAAAGTAATGCACATTACTGTCTTAGCTGTTTGTATGTGCATGCATGTGCTCCTTAGCTGACAATTCTCATGACTGCATGAACTGTGCTGCACAGTCTGTAGCTGAACAGTTCTCATTTTCTAATTACGCTTTTTCATTGCCTTTCTGTAGCACTGTTTGTGATGTTTCCTCAAAGCAGACGAGCTCTCTTATGCCCACTAAAGCTTTGCATCATGATACACAAATAGCGTTCTGAAGGTTGATGCACAGCTTCGAGTGATGATCTAATAGCATTTATGCACGACTTCTTCGCATGCTGCAGTGTAATCTTGTGACAGTCGCACTGACACAGTGCGAGTGCACAGCACCTGCTAGTTTCCCACAGGTTGCTAAGATCACAGCTTTGTGCTTTACTTGCTTGGTTATGCTTGTATGCACACACATGCTTGCCTCTTGTACTGTTGTGAGTAAAACTGCAAAGTTCATGGCAGCATTGAAAATTTTGAAATTTCTTCTGGATAGTCAGGGCTGTGCAGACTGGAAGTGGGACATGCACTGCATTGGTCGAACATGCACACATGTGTTTCACCACTTCATTTCAGGATTAATGCTGGGCTGTGAAAGAAGCTTTTTTGGAGTGCCAGTGGTCTTTAAACTTTTGCTTGCGGTTGTACATTTTTGTTGAAAGTTCTGATGCCATGGCACGTGCAGGCCACCGGGTCTGTAGTCTCTATAAAACATAAGTTGCTCTAAAGCCCAGGAGGTGGTAACCCTTTTAGGGTCAATGACGTAAATATGCGGCACCGCAAACAAGTTCAAAATGGTTGATGCCATATATTTATGTACGTTTAAAAAGCGCGCCAATTTCCGAACTTTTTTCTTTCTTGGCATGTGCTGCCACTATGTGGGAATACAGGGAATTTTTTTAACGTGCCTATCTCTTTTGGTTTTCATTGTATGGTTTGTTTGCTCCAGCGCGTGTACTACCTACCGCTTGCGCATTGGCAGGCGTGTGGCGGTTTCGGCTTCTTGCGCTCGCAAAACTGATGGCTATCTCATTACTAATCACTCAAAGGGGTCGCATATGGTGAAAAAAAAAAAAAAAAAATCAACCTTAAAAGGGTTAGAGCAGTGCTCCTGGCTTTTCTCTTCGGAGTGGCTACTGTTGCTACTTTTTGCTTATTGTGATAAGCTTATTGTGCTTATGGCAATAATTTGCTTATTGTGATAAAGTGTGCTATGATTTTAAATGGTGCAAAATTCTGTAATGTGCTGTTGTGGGGGGGGGCTACAGTGTGTCAGGTCAGGACTGACAGCATGCTTTGTGTCTTTCTAGGCGGGCACAGTGAATCGAGGCAGCGACGTAGTGGGTGCAGGGATGGTGGTGAATGATTGGTGTGCTTTTTGTGGCATGGACACTACAAGCACAGAGCTCTCAGTAGTGGAGAGTGTCTTCCGGCTGAATGAGGCTACTCCAGCAGCCATCACGACCACTATGAAGGCATCTTTGATTGAGAGGCAAGTTGGCAGCATGCAAGGACGATACCTGTGTGACTGTGTTTTTCAAATTCCAACTGTTCACATTTGGAAGATTGGTTGCAGTTATATTTCAGCCCTTGGAAGTAGTCTCAAACTAAAGCCAGCATAGAAGGGTGTTTATGTTGTGAAGTGCAAAATTACACGTAATCGCTGCACATTTGGCACACAATTGATTGAACCATACCTGAAACAGCACTGCTTTGCTCTGCCATCTCAAACTAACCATTGTGCTTAGGTATAAGGACAAATCTTAAAAATTATTTTTACAACTCGTGATGTTGTGAAGGTTGGAAAGATCCAGTTCGAACGACAGGTCCTTTGCACTGAAGTTTCTCAGTATAACAGCTTCATATGAAGCAAGAATATGACCATTACAAGGCTGTCCTTTTTCCGTTTTTTGCTGGGAGTGGTTTTCCAGCAGGTGTACGTGTCGTGAAGCAGAAGGTGTTCACATGGGAGCACAACATTGTCATGTTTTGGCATTCATTCCGGCTGGCTCGCTCGGTCGTCTGTTATGCTGCTACATTGGACCACGCAACAATTAGCACCACAGCAGACAACCGAGCAAGCCGGAAAAAGTGCCAACACAACATGATCTTCTGCTCCCACGTCACCTTCTGCATCATGACACACACTGCATGGGAAACAAAACTGAAACTGGTACGTAGAAAAGCTATTATAGTAAATTATTTAGGTTGCTCCGAGGCTTGCGAGTGTATTATTTCTAGGCTTTCAAGTCGAGGACCTTCATTAATGCAAAAAATGAAAAGATTGCGAGTTTTATGTCGGTAGTCTTTTAGCTTTCTGTTCCTATTCTGAATCCATATGGTGATTCTGTCTGATGAAACCTCATAATTGGCTCGACGCTTTTGTCCGCGTGCTGTATTGCTTTCAACTAGTACTAATCCTTTACAAATAAAAATTAAATTTAGAAAATTGAGTTGGCATATCTAAATTGCTGATTTTTTAAAAACTTAAAATACTGAGCCTTTGTTATACAGTAGGTAAATGGTGCCTAAATGTTATATTGATAAAAAAGTAATGTAGGTGTAAAGGTGGGCATCTCGGCAAATGAGTGGATATCTCTTTCAGGCCCAATTAATTGTGTCCATTGAAAATTTAGTTTCATCACATTTCAGAATCATGAAAACCGTGCAGCTGCAGTACCAATTAGGAATGTTCAATTCTTCAGTGAGCTTAGTGAAACAGAATGTGGACGCCATGCGAGAACTCTTTGCAGAATGTCAGATATGAGCTTATCAATTATATGTCATGCGTACTTGTAAAGCACCTATGCAGTCGCTTGAGAAGTATATGCCTAATGTAAAATGTGAAACCAACTAAAAAAAAAGGGGGAACCCACTACATGTAGACAAACTGATACTGAAGGCTTGTATCCCAGCAGTCTACTTTCCAACTCATTTTACTAAAACTCTTCACCCTTATTATCCAAACCTGCAGCACAGGTCCAATCAGAAGTGTTTCAAGATGTTTGCAACACGTCTTAAAGATCATAATTTTAATTGGTGCTTTTGATTTCGATGCACTATAGTCTGATGGGTATATGAACTCTATGGGGAAGTTCTTGGCCAAACATAAGTGCATTAACAGACAATGCATAATTCTGAATGCAAAATAGCCTTGTACAGGCTATGTTTAGTGATACCAATTTCACAACTGAAGTATGGATGCAACCATGTGAACTTAAATAGGATTTTGATTGGTGGAAGCTGTGTAGCTGCCCAGTTTTAGATTTACAATGTGCAATGGCTACTCTTGCATTTTAGGTGCAACACTATATTACACCTTTGTCTTGAAATTGTGCTAGCATTTTTCTTTTTGTACGCTTCAGCATGTACAAGCATACTTTCATTTCTCATAAGTTTTACATTATAAGTGGCCTTGGATCACATTATACTTTCACATCTAATAGTTTGGAATGAATGTCTCAAATGACTGTTTTGTACTGTTTTGTCATTTCAGTATGACTTGATGCTGGTGTGCAGTCAAGGTGGCTGACCATCCAAAGGTGTCCCATGTACAGTGAAAAAACGTGCTCTCTTTTATTCTTTTAGCACAAATTAATTAGTGAACGTACATTGAAAGACATTAAATGATGCTGGTTGCACAGAATTCAGTTTTGTGCTTTATTTTGTTTTGGACTGTAAATGCGAAATTGCTCATGACATACAAGATTTGGAAGTCGCAAGCCATATTTTTATTATACAATGTAAAGAGAAGCTAACACACAATATTGTTTCAGATAGAGCCACAGATGTAAACGTTTTAGCTTACTGGAGGATGTTCATATTGGCTCTCTTGTTTGTCTGCTATACGGCTACTCGTATGGTCCAATGTAGCAGCACAGCAGACAGCTGAGTGAGTTGGAGTGAAGGCCAAAACATGGTGTTCTGCTCCCATGTGAGCACCTTCTACGTCATGGCATACACCACCTTGGAATTAAAAAAAAAAAACTGGTTTGTAAGAAAGCTATTATAGTAAAATATTTGGTTTGTCAGTGTATTTTCTAGGCTTTCGGAGGTTAAGGAACTTCATAGCAAAAAAAATGAAAGTCATAAATTTTATGTTGGTACTACTCCATCAACTAGCCTAACATTTTCTTCTAAGAGTGGCTTATTTTGTCTTCCCACATGACTGGGAAGAAATTTTAAGCTTTCCTCAACTGTATGCAAGTTTTTACCAGTTTTTCATTTTGAATAGTAGCAACCTCAAGTACACAATGAAAAATAAAAATATAGCTGCCCAAAATGATTTGGGATCAAAATGGCAGGTGATAATCGCCTTTCCTACTTCAACATTTTCAATACAGCGGTTGGTGCTGCTCGGGCAGCATTGCAAGCTGCCAGAGCATGACACCCAAACTGGTGACAAACCAATGTCTCATTGCAGCGATGTAACATGCGTCTTCTGTGAGCTTCCACTCAACCCTTTCACGGGTGACATCAAGCACAACACCCACCTGCTACAAGCGTGCAGCAAGGCCATGTGAAGCATTATTTCCACCACAGGAATGTGTTGCCATTATCAAGCACAACACCCACCTGCTACAAGCGTGCAGCAAGGCCATGTGAAGCATTATTTCCACCACAGGAATGTGTTGCCATCTTACAGGAACTTCGAGAAAGAAAAAGCTGTGCCCTGTGTTGCCATAAAAGTGGCTCTTCAGCACTTCCCATGCATTGGATCTCAGCGATGCTGTCTGCTTGATCATTTTATATGATTTGCGTCTTGAGAAGGCATGTGAAAGCTTTGAAATAATTTTCTTAGCAGCAAAAAAAGGGTCCTTTATTTAGAATTTGCTGCGAGCCTGTTTTGCTCTGAATATGTGCCAGCACTGCAGTACAGGTCAGCAGAGAAATGGACAGGGTCAATTTTTTCCTGCTTTGAGCCATAGAAAAGCATGCCAAGAGTTCTGTTATTTTAGCAATGTAAAATATATCTTTTTCTTTCTGCTGTGCACTTATTGGGCAGTGAAATATTTCCACAAAATTACTTGAAAAAAAATTTTTTTTTACAGGAACTTTCGTTACCATGACTTGTGTCAAAACGTGTAATAAGTAGACTCCTGTGCCATGTACAAAAAATTTGCCTGTGAAATCGGTGATTTTTTGGCATACTTTATATGAGCAAAACCTTGGCTACAGCTATGCTAACGTGGTGAGGTATACATAGAAAGGTAAAACGCTGTCCATCCGAGGCGATATGCGTGTTTGTATGAAATATTGCATATTGCTTTCAGAATGTCTTGCACTTGAGACTCAGGCCGAGGGCAACTTGCTTGACAATTTGTCTCAATGGAAAATGCAGTGGGAAGTATTTGTGGCTGTGGTTGAAATAATAAGCATTGAAAGAAAGTAGCATACGACGAAAAAACTAAAAAAGCAATGTTCTTGACTGTACACAACACTCCTGTGTGTTCCTTGCAGCCAGTCCCTTGTTGGTAAATGTGCTTCTGTGGGAGGTTTCACCTCTTCTGTAATGCAGCGATTTGGGCTTGTTGGTATGACATTGTGAGGCTTATAGTGCATGAAAAAGACAAGGACGAAGGAAGGGGTGACACACAAAATATTGTGTGTGTCACCCCTTCTTTTTTCTCGAAATAGATATTGTTGCAAGTTAGCGCCTGTGTGCGTCACCCCTTCCTTCGTCCTTGTCTTTTTCACGCGCTATAAGCCTCACGACTTCACCTCTTCTGCTACTTCGAACGAACTATAAAGAGAATTTGTACTATGTGATTCTTTGAAAGTAAATCTTTTTACTGTGAGACATTAAATGACAGACAGCTCTTAACTGCTGGAGTTCACTTGGAGATGTTAAAGGTGATTGTGTATTTCATTCTCTTTAATAATTTGGAATCCAGATTTCTTGCACCATGTTTTGTTGGTTTTACACTCATTTAATTGCATGTTTCTCCAAAAACTGGTGTTGAGAAACATCTATTTGAGCTTGCTGTGTTTTTATTGACATTCGTATAAGCCAGTCGTAAGCATTTAACTATCTGTTCAGCTTGGCTTGACTAACTGCCATCTATAAAAATAGGTGCTCAGAATGGAGATGAACGAATGGGCTTTTTGCCTCAGCATGGCTCTTTTCTCTAGAAAAGACTCCCGAGTGTGCACACAGAAAGCCATCATTGGACCTCACAAACTTGCATCCCTGTGCATTAGAATGCAGTCTCTTCATGCCAGGACTCTTTGAATGGTTTCAAATTATTTCCCTGGTGCAAAGTGGCACCTAAGGTTTGGATTGTACACCACCATGGTAAAATATACAGGTGTGTGAATGCACATTGTTGAAGCTCAGTCTGACTCGATTAATGTATTAAATGACGGATGTCTTCAATTGAAACTTGTTTATTGTAACCAACATCTCTGAGCCAGTTTGGCTCTTCTTCCAATTTGACGACAGCGGCTGTCCTTAAATAGGTAACGAAATGGCGATGACAGCTATATAGATATAGTTTCTCTCCTTGGCTAGGACTGTAAAGCATGGATGTACCTAGTCAGATTGTCCTTTAGCAGTTAATATTATGAGGAATGCTCTGTATGTGCCAGTATCCAATAGAAGCCATTTCCGTTTTATTTTAATTATCCCCCAATTTCAAGTACAATTGTTTGTTGTAACAAATTCAGTGGTCTGTGCCTATCCAATTGTTTGGTCACAACACTACATTCTCTCGCGAAGTTTTGAATGCCACATTCTCTCACCGGGTTATCTGTTTCACCAATATACATGACTGCAATCTGCATGAAATAATATACACGGCACCCTGGGCTTTGTTTTGCTGGGTCTTTAGGTCGTCGGCAAAGGCTGTCCTTTAAACATGGATGCATTCTATTTGTCCACTGCCAGATGGCAACGGCAGTTAATGTGAACATGCAATGTGAGAAGTCAATGCAGTGATGCTATAATGGTGATGTTTATCAAGGGAAGAATGGTGAGGGGAAATTTCATGTAGAGACAAGTACAATGAAAAAGACAGTGGTAAAGTTGACCATTATCTGCCAGTTTCATTCCTGTGTCTGTAATGGAAACTGGCGTATGTGGCGACGCACGCATCATTTCAAAAAGCTAGTTTATGTTGGCACAAAAGATGTATGCATGCAATTGTGGCCTAATGGTGAGAGCATCAGGTTGTTGCGCTGGAATGCTGGAATACCCGAGCTTCGATCCCATCATCAGCCACGTCTTTTATTATCTGTGTGTGAGCTATTTGGCAAGACGGCAGCACCAGCCATGGTCAGCAAAGTCCAGGAGAATTCACAAACGAAACTTCACTTTAAAAATGGTTTGGTACACTGCTGTGTGGCACCCTGCAACAAACATGCGGCATAAAAAAAAAAAAAAAAAATTACTCTCCGTTCCTGAGCTCAACGATGGGCATAGAGATGCTATGTTTGATTCAGTGGAGAGTAAAGCAAAGACTCAATATAAAACACTTGGAAAAGTGTAGAATACTCAGTTTTGCAGAATAGTAGCTCGCTACTGCTGTATTTGCTGTTGTAAAGTTTCTGAAACATTTACAACATACTAATTCATTTTGGTTCTCTAAAATATATTGAGATGGAAACCACATACTGATGACTCAAATGACTGTTTCAGGTAATTAAAAAATATGCACTAACAGCAATAAAGAAAATGCAAACTGCTGACACCTAAATATGTTGCTTTGTTCATCGCTTTTTGGCAATACCTGCCTCAATGTAATATCTATGGTCCATATACTGAGAAATTGCCTCTCAATACTATGATGTTTCCTCTGTATTCTTGACATGTTCTCACATTGTCGAGACATAGGATGGCTTGCGTGCCACAGTAACGAGAGTCGTACATTACCCCACACTAGATACAAAGGGCATGTATAACCAAAGTGCGAGTGAACCTTGGCCACGAAAGTTTGCAAATGAAGGCACCAACCCTAGGCAACTGTAGTAGCGTGCATCTCCCTTGCAACAGCTTGTATGGGTTTTCCCTAATGGCGAGCACACATCCAAGGAAGCCTTTCTTGTTGCGCTGATGCAAGTGCTGCTACAGAGCGCCAATGGCACTGACAGCAATAGGCCCGCCAACCTGCACAGCAGCATAAAGCACACTAGCAGGTTTTCTTTCTGATGTACATTAAGGTTAAAAAGTAGATTATTGTTGTACCAAGCTTCCGGAAAAGCCTTGAGCGAAGTTTGCTTGCATCCGGAACACTGTTTCTGAAGAACAGGTAGTCTGCTGTTTCGTCCCAGGCAAAATCTTCGAATACACTAACTTGGAAATCACACTTGCAGCAGTGAATATGGCTGCAGGCCCTGTAATTAATTTATGAAACATTACTCGCATGTCGCTTCGTATGAGACACCGAATTCAAATGTATGCCGGTGGCTATATAATGCGTGGTGAACCTCTTTGATGCACTGGTCGACACGCCAAAGACCACATCTGTGCCGCCAAGGTAGACCACATAACACCTAATTAAAATAACATATATTGCGACAAATGAATAATATTGTGACGCGACAGAGCATATTAAATTTACTTACTGGATATTTCTGCCACCGAATAGCTTACTTTCGGTGAGATCACGGTTAGGAACCTGCATTGCGGTCCCCCCAAAAAAGTAAGGACGCGTGATGAACTACATGTGTGCAACCGCTCACAGCGACCGCTTGCAGGTTACAAATGTGTTGTACATACGTTGAACTCTGGAACTCTGCATATTTCATTTATAGCTTCTTCAATGCTATCGTCAGAAGATGTTCTGAAAACCAATAGCTCATCGTGATGCACATTACCTAGCGAAACAAGCTGCATGCACGTACCCAGCTGTGGGCGCAGATGCTCGTTGGCACATCCGTTCACAGTACTTTGCTTCGACATCGTCTAGAAGAGCATCTATGTCGTCTTCCATGCGCATAGAATTAGCGAGAAACTGTTGCATTCAAGCTAAAGGAAGTTCATAACACAGTACAGCAGCTAACCCGCTGTCGCTAGTTTATGCAACAACGCCGTTGTGGTTGTCATGACAACGTCTTGCGGTCACGTGGTTTCTCATTGTAGGCCGCTTGTTAAGCCTACTGTGTACTTTGCGTACGAAGTTCAGGTAAGTCAGAGAGTACTTACATGGGCGTAAAATTTCTCGGCTGTTGGCTCTATATCGGCATGTAGCAACATTTGTTTTGTTATTCATTGATAATTAAATTTGTTCGCTTTCAGCATGATGTATTTGTTAGCATAAGACGGAGGTTGAGATATTTTGCGGAGGCGAAAATAACCGAGCAGAGGCTGTGACTGAAAAATGGCCGCTGATTCGTTCACAGGCACTGTGAACAAATTTTAGAGGACGTCTTTCCCCATCTGCAATTACAAATGTGCCATGCCATGCAAATCAATTTTTGTGAAGTGATGTACTTCTTTCAGTTACATTTTGTAATGGTGTGACTGCATTTCTGTTTTCTGGTGGTGCACGAGCCAAGGTCCTGCGTGCGAAAATACGCAGTGCTGGTAGTGGTTTTAAAAATGACGAGCAGACGATTCGACATCATTTCGGAGCTTCTTTATGCAGTACACCGTGTGCACAATTGGCATCAGCCCCGGCAGATTTTGTTTCTTAACTTAGCTGCGCATGCTGAAGGGATGAATGTCGCTTAAGTGTTGCTCAAACGAGCGAAATAAAGTATCTTTGCTGAGTATTCATGGGTGTCTAAACGTCACCTTGATAGCGGTCCTTGCCCGTATTTCGAAAAAAATTGCATCTCCGTCAGTTGTGCGTATTTATGAGTGGGGACTGTTTGTGTGTCAAATCTTTGCGAAACTGTTTGTAACCCATGTTTTCATGGTCGGAGAAACTGATCCTCTAGATGTTCAACTGTATGTGCACCGGGTTGTACTGCACCGCTTGTTTTCAGTAAAATATCACAAGAGGTTTGAATTTCTAAATAAACTTAGTGCTTGTTTTGTGACAGTCACGGTATAGCAAGAATCATTTCGTGTATAATCGTAGCCTCCTTTATTTTGGCGTATGAGTTGCACACGCTGATGTGCGCGTTGTCTGGTGCACATATACATTGCTTTAAAAGCTGCGATAAACAGATATAAACTAATCACCCGTATTTTCTAGTTCGTCATTACTATGTGATGATGTAGTTTCGTTATTTGAGCTCGCATAGAAACGCCAGTCGTTACAGGAACTTATGTATCCATTCATTCCCTACACTATTCACTACTTGCCAAATTAAAGTGATTTATACCTTCATACTTGGTAGGCAACTTTACATGATACTGTCCATTTCTTTTTCTTTATTTGGTGAACTGTGTCGCGAGTACATTGCTGTGGTATTAGCTTTATGGGTTCTTAATACCCTTTTAAAGTACATTTATAGCTTCGCATGCTTTTCTATGCATGTAACGAAATGACATAGTTTTTGACATGCTAAAGTTGTATATAACTCTCCTGCCACATCTATCAAATAATCGCCATTTTAGATAATTTGCAGTCTGCTTTTGTAATTAATCACATTAGCATTAAGTGGCTGCCTCAAAGGCACAACTATGTTCTAGGTAGCCTAATTACCAAGGTGGGATTTGTTTGCTAGTACTAAATGTTTTAATGTTTTTGGTGACTTTGTTTCATCATGCAGTACCCACGGCCTACATGCACGAAGTGCGGTGGCTAAACCATTGCTCTTGGAATTGCTCAGCTGAACCATGGATGTCTTCATATGTGGTGTGTGCCACATGGGCTTCCATGACATTGGCAAGTTTGTGGAGCATAAGAACTCCCTGGGCTCCATTAGCTGTGGCCACTGCACTGCCATATTTCACACCGAAGATGAGTTAGCCCAGCATGCACTGCAGGAACATGCAACAGAAAGCCAAGGTGAGTGCCTCTGGCACTAGCCTAGTGGTGCAGGTTGATGGTGAAAATATGCTGGCCATGTGTCTCTCTTGCTAGACATGCCGTATGCGCAGTCCGTTACAAAAGCTGTGTGGCAGTGTAAGTGAATGATTTCCTCATTTTATGGATACGTAAGCAAGCATTGAAACAAAACTCTCACTGCTAAAACTTTCACTTACTGTCCTATTAAATACATTTCACAGCACAAATAAATGTGTAATGTAAGATGTGTGGTGATGGAAAAGTATGCTTCACAGTAGTGTGAGAGTTATATAGGTTTGCCCACTGGATCAGGCTTTTGTTCTTGCTGTATAAGTTATACACTTACAGTAAATTTCGGCACTACTTATGTCTGTCTGAAAGTATATAACATGCATTCCACTCATTCTCTAGGCATGTCTGTGCCAGCAGTGTTTAGCTGTAGGCGTTGGTCCATGAGAACTTCTCCACTCGTCTTAATGTTGACAAGAATTGTCAGAGACATTCTGCATTTTTGCCACAATGCAAACAGTCTGTGATAGACTGCCTCGTTATAGTACTTGTTTCTATGGTAGGGTCTGAACCTGCTGACGAGGAAATGCCACTTGAACAGCATATGGAGACTGAGCCATCCACTGAAGGCAGTGAAAACCACCTGGCCTCTACCAGTGACAGTGGCGCTGGAGCTGACTCGCAGACCATCGTAGTTACAGAGGGTTTCTCATTCGAGGCCACAGGTATGCGCTTGTGCTTTCAATCAATAGTGAACAGCATTATTTCATAATGTATACCACAGATGATATTGCACTAAGATTGTTATCATTCTCATTAATTTCCAGGCATCCAGCTGTACAGAATTGTTGCATGTGTTAACTTCTCAAAAGTAATGTCTCAGCAGCAGCCTAGCAAGTACGTTGACAGAACGCGGGTGGTTGCTTGGGCTAGTTGGTAATTCATGGTAAAAACTACGTACAGCGTAAAGGACAAGGACTGACAGATACGACAAACACTGCGCTGACTTCCAAAAATTAGAAGTCAGTCAGTGTTTGTCGTCTCTGTCAGTCCTTGTCCTTCGCGCTGTATGTCGTTTTACCATAACAGCACGCGTACTCAGACTTATGGCTTGACACTGTGACGAATCCCGGCCACGGCGGCACGTAAAACCCCATAATTTAATTAAAAAAATTTTTGTGACACTGACACTATTTGTTCAACTCCTTTTCCGAGTGGAAATTTTGAACTGTAATTTATGCTGGGCACCTGACCAGTCTCTGTTAAGTGGTTCTATGAAACACACTTACAGTTGCATGTGGGATCATTTGAAACTGTCAGGGGTGGGACTTCTGTGCCAATTATGCCATTTTGATACAAACGCAGATTCCTGCGCCAAACTGCGCCAAAGACAGAAAATTGGCCGAAATTGTGCCACGCTGCGCCAGAACGGCTTCGGCATGTGTGCTTCGGCAGTGGCCGCGAACAGCCAGCGGATTCTTCTGTGAAAAAGAGTGCGGCTGTTCACATTCTGCAGACCGCACGACGGCGCCTCCCGCACAGTTTCTCGTGATTTTCGCGCTTATAACATTGGACTTTTTGGTGCTTCCGGCAAGTGGATGGCACGCGCGCGGCCACTCTCGGTTGTTGTCACAGCTGTCCAGGGCAGCTGTATTTAGAGTGTACTAGAATACGGTTGAGTAGGCGGAACGGCACGGCGCTCCCTAGCTGAGGCGCAAAATAATGAAACGCAGGCTCAGGGCACTTCGAGCGAACTATATAATAGGGAGGCGCACGCTGCTGCGGGTTAAGCAAGCGGGCGTCTCTGTTCCCAGGGCCAGTATACCGTAAAAATATTCCAATCTGTTTTATGCCCGCATGGGCGACGCCTGAGCCATTTTGACACATCGCGAAGGGCTAATGGTGGATTTGGAAAGTCGCAGTTTCACCCGAAAGGCGAAGCATCGATTGCGATAGGAAATTAGTAGAAAGCTATGCGAAGTAAGGATAGTAGTTTTATCTGCTGTAAAAACTAGTAAACATTTGCTTACTAACCAAATTAACAAGTATGGTGGGACGCGAGCACATGTAAACATGAACACGTCTCACTCGTTTACCGCTCAAACTGGCTGTCTAAATGCTGGAGTGAGGAAGCGCGGAAACAGCAGCGAGCGAATTGACCTTCGTGCTGCCTTGCTTCAACGCGAATTAAGCGGCGAAAACAGTGCGCATGAAGCTATGAGCACTCGCACTCTGTCCCCATTGCAGATCGCTTTCAAGATAGGGCCCGCGCTGCCGCGCTATACGCAGTAGCCGTCGGAGTACGCCCCCCTCCCTCCCCTCCCCCCACGGTGCCTTGCGCGCGACCGAAGACGGCACACTTCCTCCCCGCTTTCCTTCCTCGCGCACGCGAGACTGAGCCGCCATCGTCGGCACTCCCTCACACTCTTTCACTCGCAGCGCATGCGGCATTCGGCGTGCGGCGATGATGTTATCGTCCCTGGTCTTTATACGGAACATCACGGGGACGACGATGGCAGAAATACGCCTGGAGTGTCCATATACTTGATATCGCAATTAAGACAGATTGGAATAGTTTTACGTTATACCAGCCCAGGGTTGATTGCCGCTCTCTGGGTCCGAGGTGACATATGGTAACCCAGAAATTATCTTAGTGCGTCAATTGGACCGCATAATTTGAGAACATTTTCTGCTATCATCATGAGCGTTGATGTGGGAATATATAGTTTGATTGTAGTACCACCGATGTTATCGGCTTTACAGGAAAACATACGCCGTGCCAGGATACAGAGGCTACTTTTATAGCTAGCGGTGAAGTTAGAAGGGCCTTGCCAGACATGACCAGGGGAAAAGCTCCTGGAGAAGATGGAATAACAGTCAAGTTAATCAAAGATGGAGGTGATATCATGCTTGAAAAGCTTGCGGCCCTTTATACGCAATGCCTCACGACTTCAAGTGTACCAGAGAGCTGGAAGAACGCCAACATTATACTAATTCATAAGAAGGGAGACATTAAAGAATTGAAGATTTATAGACGCATTAGCTTGCTTTCAGTATTGTATAAAATATTCACTAAGGTAATTTCCAATAGAATCAGGGCAACACTTCAGTCAACCAAGAGAGCAGGCTGGCTTAAGGAAGGGATATTCTACAATGGATGATATCCATGTCATCAATCAGTTAATCGAGCAATATTCTTAGTACAATCAACCTTTCTATATGGCTTTCATAGATTATGAAAAGGCATTTGATCCAGTAGAGATACCAGCAGTCATAGAGGCATTGCGTAATGAAGGTGTACAGGAGGCAGACGTGATTATCTTGGCAAATAGCTACAAAGATTCCACAGCTACCTTGGTTCTCCACAAGAAAAGTAGAAAGTTACCTATCAAGAGAGGGGTCAGGCAAGGAGACACAATCTCTCCAATGCTATTCACTGCATGCTTAGAAGAAGCATTCAAGCCCTTAGACTGGGAAGGCTTAGGAGTGAGTATCAACGGCGAATATCTCAGCAACCTTCGGGTTGCAGATGACATTGTCCTATTCAGCAACAATGGGGACGACAACAATAAACGATTGAGAACCTTAACCGAGTAAGTGTAAGAGTGTGTTGAAGATTAATATGCAGAAGATGAAGATAATGTTGAATAGCCTGACAAGGGAACAAGAATTCAGGATCGCCAGTCAGCCTCTAGAGTCTTTAAAGGAGTACGTTTATCTAGGTCAGTTACTCACAGGGGATCCTGATCATGAGAAAGAAATTTACAGAAGAATAAAATTGGGTTGGAGTGCATATGGCAGGCATTGCCAAATCCTGACTCGGAGCTTACCACTCTCATTGAAAAGAAAAGTGTACAATCATTGCATTCTATCGGTGCTAAAATATGGGGCATAAACTTGGAGGTTAACGAAGAAGCTCGAGAACAAGTTAAGGACCGCACAAAGAGTGAAGGAACGAAAAATGTTAGGCCTAATTTTACGAGACGGGAAGAGAGCGGTGTGGATCAGAGAGCAAATGGGGATATCCGATATTCTAGTTGACATTAAGAGGAAAAGACGGACCTGGGCAAGCCATGTAATGCGTAGGATGGATAACCGGTGGACCATTAGAGCTACAGAATGGATACCAAGAGAAGAGAAGCGCAGTCGAGGACGGCATAAAACTTGGTGTTGTGATGAAGTTAGGAAATTTGCAATAGCAAGTTGGAATCAGCTAGCGCAAGACAGGGCTAACTAGAGATCGCAGGAAGAGGCCTTCGTCCTACAGTGTACATAAAAATATGATGATGATGATACGCCGTGCCGCCGCTCGACCCACCCTTCCATATTCTAGTATGCTATAACTACAAGGCGTGCTTCTACTACACGCTTTGTGTGGGTTTATTCTTTGTTTGATCGTGATTTCGAAATGCGCTGCCATATTCCATTATATTACCAAAATTCCGATGGGCCTGCTCCAAGTTGCTCCAAAATAAAATTTACTCTGCTCCAAGTTGCTCCAAAATGCAATTTTGTCTGCTCCTAACTGCTCCAAAACGTAATTTTACTTGCTCCAAAAATTGCTCCAAAATGACTTTAGACAATCCCACCCCTGAAACTGGCTTTGTTTACGAATATGGTGCCAGTTGAAAGTGACCTACTGGTCTTCTACTGGTTAACGTCAAGTTGCTCCACAAATGCACTGGAAGGATTTTACCCCTATGTGCCAACTTGTTCCTAAAGGTTTGATATTTAGAACGTAATTTTTTGGTGAGCTCCTACTTTTCACGCATTTAATTTGTTGTTGCACAGTGTGTGGCAGAACAAAATGCGCACTGAACTCAGCTGGCTTCATTATAGTTGAAGTCACAGTCACATGCTGTTGTCAGTGCCATGTTGGTTGCATTGTACATATGAAATGAATTCGATCTGCATGAAGAATTATATGTTGTTGCATATCCCTGACAGCCAATTGCTCCCAGTAAAATGTTAACCTGGCCAGCTGTAAATCACCTGGTCTGAGGTTAAGCTAGTGTGCAACCAACTGCAAGCCAAAGGGTCCCATAGAATCTTAGCTTTGTTGTGAATAAGAAGATGAGGCACAGCAGCATGCCTTGCAGGCATCGTCATCTTTGAATCTATAAAACCAGCAGTGGCCTCCACGCCCTTCCTCAACTGGCTTTCTCAGCCACTGTTGTCCCATCCACTACAAGCTTTGTCCAAATTGTCCCATGCCAAGTTAAGGATGACTGGTCCTAATGGTGATGTCGGCTGGGTCTGCTTGACTAGTAACTTGAACCAGACGACTTTTAACTGGGTCAAGCTGAAACCATTTTTGTTTCCAACTGGCCTCTGTAAAAAAAAAAATTCTCTGTGTCTTCACATCAGTTTTTGTTCAAGGTATTCTAGTCAGGAGTTTAATAATGTAGCTCAACTGGTTGAATATATCTGTTCGCATCAACAGCCTCTTCAGGAAAAAAGAGGCAGCAACAAAACAAGTTGAAAAGTATTGAGCACAGTTCTCATCACAGTGTTGCTTGTACATCATGTAGACACAAACTATTTAAATGTTATAATATATACTATTTAGTGTTATAAGATATGTTGAGTAGAGCTTAATGATGTTATGAGGAGGTAGTAACAGCATACTATTTATATCTCTAGATGTTTCTTTCTGTACTTTGGCATGTATTTTTCTAACTTCTGGCAGTTATTTTCATTTTTTCTTGCGCTAAGTATAGTGGGACGCCACAAGGATGGAACAGACACTGAAATGAAGTGGACACGAAGAACACTGGCAGTTTTCATATCCCCCCCATCCCCTGCTATTTCTGACCGACTAAAGTATATTTGAACATGCAGATTTGGTTCTAGAGAAAATGTGCTTTTCATTGCTTTGAATCTTGAATATCCACACACTGAATGAGAATACATACAATGATGATTCTTGTTTGTTTTTATTTTAGAAAAAATGCTTGTATGTGTTCTTAAAACAGCAATAGAAATTGCTAAGTGCAGGTTGTTAAAGGGTTTCTTTGTTTTTTTCCGCAGATAACAGTGTGGTTAGCGACATCTTTGCCTGCAGTCTGTGCCAGTGTTTTGCTTTGAGTGAAGAAGAGATGGTGAATCATGTAAATGAATGTCATGAGCGCAATGTATCTAAAGGCTCGGAAGATGCTTCTCCGTTATACTGCCGACTGCAGCAGCTGGGTTCTACTGGTATGTCTTTTGTTGTGCATAATGATTTCCATCTGTGTGTGCAGTTTTGTCTCTGTTGCGGGGAATGAAGTTCCGTGGCAGGGCATTCAACAGGCTAGTTATAGGTGGGGGGAAGTTACCAAACAAGCATGGCCTCCCTAGAAATCACCCTGTACCATGTCACATGATTGGTGGGCCATCTGTGCAAGTGGCTACCTCACATGAATGCTCAACTGAAGCACTCTGGTTAGAACAGAATTATGGGTGCTGCAAAATTGCGGGAAAAATGATGAAAAATATTTTCCACCAGCTCATTCTTATCCTTAAATGTATATCTTACTTCGCAGTATATTCTCTCAGATGCCATGTTTGCCATGTTTGGCAGCCATATGTTAAAAAAAAAAAAAAAAAATGAAAGAGTCAAGCTTCTTATTAAAGGAGTACTGAAAAGTTAGTCTTGCATTTTTGCTTTATGAGATAGTGGCCAATTGCATTATTGCTCTTTGGGGCCTCAGTTTCTTGAAATGTGTGAGAAATTATCAAACACCTTGTCTTTTGTTGCAACCAGTTCAACATGTATGTCACGTGCAGTCTGGCGGCTTCTGTCGTGCTAAGGAGGTTTCCTCGTTACATCACAGAAAATGGAAGTGGTGGTCATGTGATAATTCAGCTCAGTGCAGCAGTTGCAGGGCACATCAGGTCCGTTCAATTCAAGCGTGGTTTATTGTACCATGTGCCAAAACTTGCGGTGGGCTGCTGCACTGCAGGCCTCGATGGTGACGTGGTGCAGACGAGGTGCTTCCGTGGTGCAGGGAACCTCTGCACCTGCTGGTGAGGGGTTGCTGCTGGCGTCACGCAGCCAACAGTTGCTAGGGTGATGTTTTCTGGCATAGTGGTTGCTTCCAGAGGGTGTGGAAACGTTGCCCAACCTCTTCAACAATACTTCAACATAGCTAGGATAGTCTCTAGTACTTCAGAAGTCATTGCAGACATTATTGTAGCTGTTTTTTTGCCAGCTCCTGTCAGATTTGTTTGATTATCTTCACTTTCAGACAGTGACATTGTTCATGGTGCAAAGCCGTGGGAGTGTCTTGGAAATACACTGAAAGCTTGCACTGAACTGAAAAAGTGACCTCATGTGCCAGGCCACTGAGTCATTTGGCTGAGCAGACAACACAGCCTGCATCTTGGCATTTGATTAAAAAATGTGCTTTAGCAGCATGTGCAACACCACATATATGCTGCATCGGCAGCACTTGAATTTTTTGGCACCGGTGCCATGAATCATGTGTAAATCAAACGTAACCTTTATTACCTTCTCACAAAAATGTTTAGGCACTCAGTGGGCCAATAGGGGAGAGAAGGTGAGGGCTTGTTGGGGATACTCCATGTTCTGAGGGAATGAACAGCAGAGGATGAGGCTTATCCGGTATTGAATGCAGAGAAGTGCCAAGTAAAGTATGGTGCCAATGTGGTGGCGTGCACTCAGCCTTTAGAGACATAGTCATGGCGTGGCTTGTGTCTACTGCATTGAGATTACTGATGCACACATCAGCGGTTTGTGACCGCTTCTTTAACACCACCTCCAGTTTCCATGATGTATTAATGAGCCCTGCCTCAACACATACTATGCCATGAAACAGTGTTCTGCTTGGCATGCATTTTGGCTGGTTGCAATAAAGAATCCCAAAATCATTTGTCGCATGTTTGAGTAATTGAATACCCTTACTGCAGAGTTGGCAGCTATTTGGGGCACCAAATTTTATGCCAGTAATTTGATAAAACTTTATGTGCTCTACAAACCTCCTGCTTTAACAAACAAATTACAATTCCCTCCACAAATATACATTGAGCTAAACAGTTTATCTGGTTGATAAAAGGTATTAAAATTACTTCGAGTCTTGTTTCAATAATGAAGTACTTTGCGACTCCTTAGGACTTTGTTAAATCGATAAAAAAATATTCAAATGCGTCAAGCTTTGGTGAATTGTAGTTAACTGGAGCAGTGATGCTACCGCTGTGCTAATTGTGCCGCACTGTGGCGAGAGGCGAAACCTGCTACATCTTGCTACATTTCAGCAATATATGAGAAATCTGCGCCCACCCTGCGCCGAAAAGGTTGCTCGGGCTTTCGAAAACGGAAATATTGACCTCAAGCGCTGTTTCTTCGCACCATCGAAAGCGGCATGTCGTGCATGGACCTGCGGCTGTGTTAGCTTCGCTATTGGTGGCTTCGCGATGTACTGAGTCAAGCCTACCGCGAGCCCCTGAGCGATCGCGCTGGTGCCGGGCCATACCCCGTGCTCCTCTCCTGTGACCAATATGAAATGGTGAGCGAAGTTTTGGACACTGTACGGTGTCTCGCTCGAATTTTCGAACATGACGCGCGCGATGTCGCAGGCATGGCGGCCGTGAACAATTTTTACGCTATTCAATTTGTTGCCTATCCTCTGTTTTTGTTGGTGAGGAGATTTCACGGCTTTAAGAATGCCGTACGGCCGCTACTAAGATTCTGGTCGACTCTGCATCAAATCAACAACTTTCGCCGCTGGATACTGACGAAGCACCGCTGGTTAGGACTAGGTGCACCGTACGGTCGTGACAAAAATTCGCTGCCAGCCGACGTGGTGGTGGGCAGCAGGTCGTCGCAACAAGGTGGCCTTCAATGTGTTTGCACCAGTAAACCACTTTGGTGATTGGGCGTGAGATCCCGGGTTAGGCTGGTGGCCGGAAGCCGAGATTGAGTTGGCAGGTGACATGCCGGCAACTACCGTGAACGCTTTCACGAAGTTTGTTTTTGCGCTTACTAGACGGAATGGCGAAAGCTCGCGTGTAGGCAGAATGCTCCGAACTGAATTCGTGCGTCACAGCCTAAGGGAAAGACTGCGCTGCAGTTGTGCCGCTAAGCAGCGCCCCCTACGGCGAGTTTGTTGGTTTCGAGTAGGGGGAAAGGTAGCCGTATGCTGCTGAAAGCTCAAGAGCGCAATGGAGCTGCCGCTTTCGCTTTTGCTGCGGTTTGGATTTCGGCGAATTTCAGGCGTGCAAGAATTCTTTAGGCCAAGCACTCTTCGAAAAGGCAGGAAGCTCAACGCCCAGTACTTTTACGACGTGCAGATCGCAGGGACTATTTCAGCGCGCTGCCACTCTTAAGTTTAGTGGATGTCATATGACATTGAAATACAGGAAAGTTCTACGAGGCATGTTCGCATGATTAGCGACAATGAATGGATGAAGAGAACCCAAAATGATCTGCAATAAACGACGAAACGGAATCATTAAAGGTCCATGGTCCTCCGACAACTGCTGGCCGCCGCGTGGCCATTGGCGACCCAAATTCGCGCGTTCGGGCTGCCGTGCGCTTATGCCATTTCTGCAGCACAGTCAATCGCGCAAGCACTTTTGCAGCATGCACGGCAGTTACGCTTAATTTTCAACATTAGTCTCCACAAAATTATTCAAATTGTGTATGTGCGCGGTGGCAGTTCACAAATTCACATGCTGACAGCCGTGGTTTTGCAATGTGCCCCGTGTTGGCTGCGCACTCCGAAACTACTTTGGGTTGGTATTTGCTGACCTTGACGGAGCACTTCGTAACCTTGCCTGGTTAACCTCATTAATTTGTTCGAGGAGCTCGGCAGGTGAACAAGCCACATTGCTTACCCTACGTGTATAGGTTGTAAGTACCCTACATGTATATGTAGCAGACAGCGTTTCTCTTGCGTACTTCACACGTCGAATAGCACATATCCAACACTCCTGTCGCTCTGCTTCATACGGCTTTCTGGGGAACCGATAGAACCACACATCAAGATTACGACCCTCATGTTCATAACAATTTACAACCACCCGCTGGGGTAGCTCAGTCAGCTAAGGCGTTGCGCTGCTGAGCTCGAGATCGCGGGATCGAATCCCGGCCGCGGCGGCCGCATTTCGATGGAGGCGAAATGCAAAAACGCCCGTGTGCTTGCGTTGTAGTGCACGTTAAAGAACCCCAGGTGGTCAAAATTAATCCGGAGCCCTCCACTACGGCGTGCCTCATAATCAGAACTGGTTTTGGCACGTAAAACCCCAGAAAGAAGAAGAAGAAGAACAATTTACAACCGACAATAACGGCGGCTACCACGCGTCGGGACCGCACACTGCTCAGCGTAATCGTCAGGTGCCCCTGCTTTTGACGCGGTTTGTCAAAACAAAGCGCTCGCTTTCCATGTCTGACGATGCAGGCGGTAACGCACAAGGTTGTGCGTACGTTTCCAGCACTTTTCGAGTCTGAAAACTACTCGCAGAATTCAATACAAAGCACAAAGCGAGCGAGACCTCTATAACTCAAGGAATGCCGTCCATCTTAACCTACCCAGCCAACTTCGTTGCACGCCACCAGGATGCGCCACAGTACTTTCAAAGCTCCAGTGCGTCAGCTCCAATGTGACAGTGTTGCACAATCAAAGGTCGTGCGATGCACATCGAGCTACTCGACAAGCGAGAGGGGCGGTGCACCGACCGGTGGTATATCAGTGAAGCACAGCACAGGGCAAAATTAAATAAATTTTTCATACTGCTGGCGTTCTAAAAAGCATTGAAAACATTTTTATCATTTTGGACTGCCCACGCGATTACACGGACGTTTTTGCAAGAAATTAGAAAAATCTGTGGGTGACTGTTTTCATCAAGTTTGACACTCAATATGCTAATTTCACATTCAGAAGCAGAAGCCCCGACGCAAAGACGAACATACCATGTGAAGGAGGTGATTATGTGGCGCGCTAGCCTAGAAGCCTGGCTGAGCTGCTGGCAGCTGCGCTACTGACCTTTCTCGGCTGACATTTCCCTGCAATAAGCTACGTCAATTGGAGGTTTGAAGAGGGTGGGTGGGAGAGGTCTGTCTAGACTCCCGCCTATATGTGAATGCGAAATTAACCCACAGAGTGTCAAATTTGATGATGAACATGTCGGAAGCGATCTTGAAAAATGAAACAAAATGAAGTTGACCTCGAATTGATCACTCAAGTTTTTAATATAAACATATATACTAAATCATGAAATAATAATTAAAAAAAACATTTTTATTAGCCTGCGCTACTCGTTCGCAAAAGTTGTGTATGCCAAAGCAGACAAACTACCTATGCAACAACTATTTCCGTCGATAACATTAGTTTTATCAAAATTACTGCTATTTAGAGGACTATTGCATTGTGACAACGGAAAAATAAAATAAAAAATCGCCAATTCTATTTAGGTAGGTAAAGCAGTGTGCACCTGTTACATTAGGCTCTGCTGTATTATCAACATCCCTTTTTCTTAAGAGTGCTCCGTCTTAAAGGATACATTTATAGCAGCAAGATCACACTAAAGAATATCAAAATGCCTCCAAAGTCTGCATGTAGCACATCCACGTGCTTCTGGTCTTTTTCTACGCCACTGAAGTGGCTTTTTAAGCGCATCTTGGGACACCACCGCTTTGTTGCAGTCCATAGTAAGGACTGCGGTGAAGGGAGGGTGGAAGGGGGCCCATTGTTAGTGTTTAGAGTGAGTTTATGAACCAGCGACCACTTACAGCCTTCACATGGCTTGCCCACTGTAAAAACTCCATATAATATAGTTTGCAATCATTTTTATAAACCTGCTCCGAAAGTCCATTTTACTGCTCCGAAATGAATTTTTGGCTGCTCCAAAAGCTGCGCGGAATTGACATGGGCCAGTAGCATCACTGCTGGAGCGATAGCTTGGTTTTGGTTGAGGTGAACTGCAACTGTCTTATTAAGTGCTCAAGATGGAGCCAGGAAGGAGAGGCACCCTACCCATCTTTCCCCCTTTGTGCATACCTATATTTCTGCCAAATGCTTCCTGATCAATGTGAATTTATGCAATCATGTTGAATTGCTGTTCTTCTTTTCTTCTTTTATGCGCAAGTGTAATGTCCATTGTATGCAGGCCATGTAGTTGTGTCTGAAAGAGCTCACGCCATCTATGTCACCTTGCTTCTTTTCTTTGCTTGTCAGTGTCTCAAGCTGCATGCGCTATACTCCATAATCGAAACTAAAAAATTTTATTCCTCCTCCTGCTGCCTGATGCATACAGTTGTAACAGCTCCGGGCGAAGAAAGACGGACACTGCGCGTGCTTCCTGTGGATGTTGAGGAGCCTCCCACACAGCCCACAACACTGCACTTAGTAGTGGAAGCTACCAGCCCACCTGTGCCTCCAAAGCGCCGCAGAGGCCGTCCACGCAAAGTGGATCAGGTCCAGAGGTATTGCTCGCTTACATTTTATGCACTGCAGTTACAAGGTCACCTTAATTTGTCTGCTTCTTTTGCACCAGATATGGACACTGCTGTATGGAGTGCCTAATGTCTACATTGTGCAATTGCACTGAATCACATGATGTGGTACACCCATATCAGTGTACTATTGCATTCAATATGAGCTGCAGTGAGCGAGCTGTACCCAGAGTGGCGCTCTTGAGAAAAACGTGGAGAGGATTTCTCTATTCCCGTAATATGCGTATCCCCTGCTTGCCGTCGTCTGCTTTCTTTGCGGAGCGATAATACACTGGCTCGCCGAGCACTTGTCACTCCATCATGAAAAAAAAAAAAAAAGATTAGTTGGGAAGCTAGGGTAGTGGTATAAGAACATCCGCTCTGCTTGGCTGGCCAGTGTATTATCGCTCCAGAATAAAAGCGGATGGAAAGCACAGAGGCATGCACATTGCTGGAATCGTGAAACCCTCTCCACTTTTTTCTGGGGAGCGTTGCTGTGGTCATGGTTCCCACAATGCTCATATTGAACACAATACCAGTACATCTGCAGTGACATAAGGGCCTTGTTGTTTGTTGCAGATGGTTAAAAGGACCTTGAAGTTATTTAATTCCATCATGTTGGAATGTGCTGAATCAGTAGGGGGACATATTTTGCCTGATTGACATGGAATTCTTTAGTCGCAATAATGTGCAAAAGGTTCAATATTGAATGCAATGTGAGGGGGGGGGGGAAGGGGGCCCACATGCTGGCTTTGGCACAAAGTGTAGAGAAAAATTAGTGATCTGGTAATCTGAACATGCATTTTCTGTAATTTTAAGATTTACAGGCATTGGTTATAAAGATAGAGTGATGGGGTTGCATGGAGAAGGGTGATAATTAAGGATGGGTGAATATTTGAAATTTCGAATATGAATAGAATAGACTTCCTCATTTGGTTTGTGTTTGATTTAATAATTTACTTTTTGAAATGGTTGAATATTCATTTCTCATGGAATATGAGGGATAACAGCACTTAGTTATTTGTGTATGAAAAGAGGGAGACCGACACAAATAAGGGCTGTTTTGAATGATTCTCCTGGAGGAGAGTTGCATAGAGGCACCAGTTCCTAAGCAAACTCATGGGGCAGATAACTTGTGTTCAATAATTTCGAGTCATTCAAAAAGGATGCCTTGCTTTTAGGCAGCCTCTATACAAATTTGTTGTATCGATTTAGACAAAACACATTATTATTTGGCTAGTCTTACCATGGTTGATGACTGATTGACTTGTGCGAGGCGGAACGATAAGTTAGTCTCCACAGCCACAGTTTCTTTAAGCCGGTCAGCCATGGTGCCAATGGATCTCAGGAGCGGCAGATAGACGCGGCCACTCAGAATGAGCGCGCTAGCGTGTTCTTATTTTGCGCTACATGCACGTGAGCTGTCTTCTTCTTCATTGGCTCTGTGATAGTTGCGCCGCTACAGGGTCCCCTCATAGTGGATAGTATGATTGAAATACATACAAAAGACATGCGAATAGAGAGAAGAGATAGTAAAGCCTATACACATTAGCGGTAATTCAAAGTGTCTATTGATGCCTCTGTCACATGTTAGCTGTATAGAGTGCGTGACAGAAAGATGCGTCAGGATGTCAGCGGTGGAAGCACAAAGATGTGGCTTTGAGCTGTGTGCCTGCATGCAGACAGGGCCGCAGGAAGACCATCTGGACACTATGCGTGCTGTCTTCTGCGCTGAGGACGTTGTCGACGTCTGCGTGCCCAGTGTGGTGCAACTCGGCAAGCAGAGTTTTAGTGTATTGGCTGGTTCTTGGTGTGTCTCAAGGGAAGAGGCCTCAAGCTGAAGAAACCAGAGGGCAGAGCTGCTCCTGCTAAAATTCGGTAGACCAGGCATCCACAGGAGGTACGAGCACAGTGCATCGGAAGGCTCCCCTGCGGCTGCTTGTGGTGAAATCACGGAGCCTGGAACGCAGTTCCTCTGGCAGCTCCTGCTACGTGTGGTAGTATCGCAGCAGCGGGTCTTGCACTTTGTTGATATGGAAGTGGCTGTCCAGCTGGATGAACCAGATGTCCGACATATCGATGTAGAATTCCCGGACACATACAAATGCGGGACGTCGGCTAGAACGTGCAAGGCCATGTCAGTCTCGCTTTGGGAGAGTCGCTGCATTGATGCTGGCATGGCTGAGCTCGGTCGTCCGGTGCCACCAATTTGTGGCAGGTGGCGTGAAGAGGTAGCTGCTGCAGCCACGGTTTATTTAAGCTGGCAAGCCATGGAGCCTATGAATCTCGGGCGCTGCAGATAGACACGGCTGCTCAGGACAAGCACGTTAGCGTGTTGTTATCTCATGCTACATGCATGTGAGGTGTCTTCTTCACTGGCTCTGGAGGCTATAGTTGCACTGCTACAGATTCATGGGGTGCTATTATCCCGAGCTTGAACTAAAATGGCCCAGTTATATTTAAACACCCTAGTTGTCAACATGTTTTACGTCCTTGGAAATAGGAGGGTGAATCAGAGAGTCATTGCCCCTATTTTTATTAGCCAAAATAAGGTACATACAGGTAATTACAAATATACATCCTATTCTTCGTACCTTACAATATTTTACACATAGTCGCCACACTGGTTCAGACATTTGTCCCATCGCAGTACTAAATTTGAGATGCCCCTGTGGCATAATTCTTCCGGCTGACTGTGGAATCATCATGGGACTGCTGTCTTGGCTTCACGGCCTTTTGTGAACTCACAACACCACCACCTCACACTTCTCAAAGTGAGACACCTTTCCCCATATGTGGGCTGCATTTCCCTGTGGATTTCGATGGGCGTTTGTCCTCTGCTCCATAAAAAACTAATCACACTTCGTTGCTCGTACGCCGTGGACGGGTGAAGCACAACCGCCATCTTCAACAACTGACAGCAGCGCCGTGCCGCGGAGCTACCGGCAGATAAGGCCGGGCCAGTCCAAGAAAGGTCCACGGCTGCGAATGGATATGTTAACTTCGCATTTACAGCCGTATTTTGGCTAAAAAAAATAGGGGCAAAGACTTTCTGATTCGTAATAAATTTGCGTCTGCTTGCACTGTCCCTTGGATTATGTGCTGCCGTCTACCAAAAGCCCAACTAAGCACTGAGACAAAGCTAGCCTCATCCATGGCATTGCTAGAAAATGCAAACTACCGCTGACGAGCAGAGCTCGCCTTTGACTGTTTTTAACAGAAACATGTGGGTGAACCCAGCTCGTCCAAGGCATGGAAGGTGTCAATGGCCCAAAGCTGCAGTGAAGATTTGAACGATGCTGCCGTAGTGCAGGGTTCTGGATTAACTTTGGCCACCTGGGGTTCTATAACGTGCATCTAAATTTAAGTACACGAGCATTCTTGCATTTTGCTCCCATTGTAATGCAACTGCTGTAGCCCTTTGTATCCCTCTCAAACAATGTGTGGTGCTGTAGTATGACACTTCTCTCTTCAACAAACAACACGGTGTGCATTTGGTGACGTGCAGTAAAATTGTTTTTCATGTACAAGCTCCTGCGAACAGCATTACTTACATGTGTGAAATATTGTAGATAAGCACCTTTTACCAAACGGACTCCAAGGAAACCTTGTTTTCTTTGGTTATAAATGAGAAAATAATATTCAATTCAGTATTCGGAGGCTGTTATCTCTAATATTCGTATTCAATTTGATTTAGAATTTTCGCTATTCAAGCACCCCTAGCAATAATTTTTCTTGAAACCTGAACCAACTTTCTGGACTTGAATATTGAAGGAATGGCAGTTAGTGTAAGGACTGTTTGATGTTGTGCTTAATTTTCAAGGGTGGGCATGGTCATTCGTAGATAGAGTGTTGGCTTGGCTATTTTTCTAGTACTTAAGCCAATCGCAGGATCTCCTTGTAACTTATCTGGGCAATTTGCAGGCCAGCACCAGTTGTTGAAAAGGTAGAAGAAGAACCTGACACACTTATAAGAGGGCAAGATGGCCTCTTTCATTGCTCTCGTTGCAAGCGAGCCTTCTGCAAGGAGCGACACATTCTGGGCCACCGCTGTATGGCCAAGGGTGACTATGTTGACAGCTTTGATAAGGTGAGTGTCAACCAAAGCTGGATTTATTTTTTGTTGTAGGGGCTAAACCTACAATGCAATGAATACTATTTCATGTTTTTGGTGCTTATTTTTGGGCAAAATAAGCAGGTATTTCTTGAATATTTTTAGTTTTTATTCACCTGAAATTAGGGGTGTGCAAATATTCAAAATGTTCGAATATTATTGAATATTATATTTTTAATATTTGTAATTGATCTGAAAAATAGATATTCAAGAATCTTCGAGTATTCGGTTGGATACAAATATTCGAATCAAATTGAATATATTGCTGGCTGTGTAGGAGCAAGCACGGTTCTTAGCATTTGTTTCTTGGGACGATATTGTGTTGAATTTTGTGATTTCATGCTGCTAGCGAAATTTCACCTGTGAAGCACACTTAGCCACTAAACATCTAAACTGTGCGGGAAAGCCAGCCACTCAGTCGCGAGGGTGCACTTTTTGTGTGTGTGCGTGCGTCCACCCCCAATTCTGAGCTTATTGCTTGACAGCAAGTGTGATGAGTGGCGATTGGCACGGGGCCAAATGCCTCCGAGCTTACGGGCATTTGCTGTGGTATAATAAGACTGGGGAGGAGAGCTAGTGGGATTTACTAAATTTTTGAAGTTAACTTGAGCCAAATAAACAACGTTTTAGTATAATAGCTTACTAGTCTAATTATATAAGGTTATTTAATGTTGACAATGTAATTGCAATCTTCCAACGTAGCAAATTAACCCAACTTGCTCTTAAATGCATGTGCATATTATTCAATATTCGAAGCTAAGTATTCGTATTCGATTGGTACTTAAAAATTTTGATATTCGCGCACCCCTACTGAAATACAGGATCGCAAGCAACTATAATGATCAACTTAGGCATATTTATTTAACTTATAAGCCCAAGATGCACTCATATGAACAATGTTTACCAATACTTTTGCCCAAGACAGCTTCTACTCATCCATGCCACAGTTTCTTTGCTTTACTTGACAGTAACAACCCAGATTGGACAATTAATTTATTGTGAAATGGGCATCTGATTGGCGGGAGATAGCTGCCATTACTGTTTTGGTTCTGCAGAAAGACGAGGAGGGCAGTGTTGCGCCTGATGAAGATGCCAAAGATGGAGACCCAACAGAAGACTTTCGTTTGCACCGAACCAGTGAACGTGAGCCGTGGACTCGGGGCCGTGGCCGTCGAGGCGGACATAGAGGTGGTCGCCGAGGTGGCTTTTGCCGAGACGTCTCTGGCAGCCCACATCATGAGGCAGTTGCAGGGCCTGGTGAAGCCAACAAGGAGAATGTTGTGGGCCAGGAGCAAGCTACAGCTGAGAAATCTGCTGAAGAAGCCTCGGGTGAGGTCACACATCCAGCAAGCATACTGTTTGGTCATGCAACCTTGTCTGGAGACAGAGGCATTCTGGCATGGCGAGTTAGTTTCAATAAAAGCTGCTTGTTAAAAAAGGTTCGATGCGCCGCTAGCTACTGTAATACAGTTGAACACACTTATAACAATATTCAAGTGCCATGAAAATTTTATTGTTATAACCTATAATTGTTGTAACCGGGTTGCATGAAAAAAATAAAAATAAAGGCATGGCATAGCTGTTGTGAGAAAACTATAATGGCAGGGACGCCAGTGCCCCTTCCCACCACCTTCCTCCATTCAGCTGCTGGTTGTGTTGACTCGTTTAACTGTTCAACACACTCTGCTTCTCCAACACTCCTATTGCGTGTAACAAGCCGCGGCTGTCGGCGTTCAAGAATGGCACTGCTCTAACAACTGCAAAACAGGGTCAAGGGTGGCAAGTGACATGCAAGCTTCGCCAAGGCATCTCTTTGGTGGCCTCAAAAGGGGCCTTTTAAAAAATGCAAGAAGGTTGCCGCAGCAGCCTCTCACTTGAGAAGTCCAGAAGAAATGCTGGGGCGAGATCGTCGCAAGCTTCTCGCCACGTACCTCTCGCTGGCTTGCACGAGAAAACCCTATGTCTGTCAGCTTTGCTTGCTTTACACGAAGCTTTCCGACATTCTTTTCAAAGCGAGCCCAGTGACAGTTTTGGCTTTGCGCACTGTACCATGCAATTAATTAGGTGCTATACAGTAAAAGCTCGATGATACGATCACGGCTAATACGAATTTCCGGATGATACGAATTTTTCTGTGGTCCCGGCCGAGCCCCATTACTTTGCAACGTGCTAGAGAACGGTTGTTACGAATCGATTTTCAGCCTGTGTCGGTTGATACGAATAAACGCCGCCCCACCGACGGCCGCGAAAGAACAGCAGTCACGCGCTTTCTCTCCTTCTCTTTTGGTGCGGAGGCGCGGCGCCGGACAGCGCGGACTCCGTGACTGGGCGCGAAGAGTTTGAAGCGGTGGCGCTTCAAGAAATAAATGCTTTTTACGTACATGTGCCTGAGTGAGTTCACCTCTGACTCTTTAATTTAGCTACAGTCGAATCTCGTTAATTCGAACACGCTTATTTCGAACATACCGCGTACCGACAATGCTCTTAGCAGCGCGCCAAATAACGCGGCGGCGCCTCCGACCGGCATTGCTCCGACACCGCCATAGAGCAAAAGCTCAGGAGAGACCCCTCAATGCCGCGCGCGAAGGAACGGGAAAAAAAAAAAGAACCCGCGGCGGAAATTTCCCTCTCTCTCAAATTGCAAGATCGCCGTTTCTGCATCGCGCCGGAACAAGCGTGTACGTGCCGACTAAAGTGTTCTAGACAACCGTATTCTAGCACACACTAGTGCCGACGTCTCAGCCACGCGGATAAAATGGCAGTGAACCCTTCTCCTCTATTTTCTAGTCACATGTTGAACTTGCACGCTGCGGCAGCAGCGCAGAGGGAAGCAGCGGCGGAGGCACAGTCGGGCCAACGAAACTGCAACGCTCGCAAACGCTCGCTTCCCGATAACGGCAGAAAACGAAACTTCAGGGGGCGGCTAAAATAAGCTGGCGCCAGCACGGCGGCGGGCGCGCACGTAGATGTGCGCGCGGAGTCGAAGGTGAGAGAGCTACGAGGGAGTTGAGAGGGAGGGCGAGGGGAGCCACCGAAGCGGCGGAGTTGACGCGGCCAAATCCGCTTCCCTGCCGCCCTCCTCCCTCACCTTCGACGGTCTCCGCGCGCACCCGTGTGCCGGCGCCGCCCGCTCGCTCCCTGAAGCTTCGTTTTCTGTCGTTATCGGGAAGCGACCGTTAGCCGGCGTGGGCAGTTTCGTGGCCCGAGCTTGCTATGCGCTTGCGCGCCGCGATATTTCACGACTCGCATCGTTCGTGCATCGTGCTATGGTGCACGAATACTTCAAAAATACGTCCTTTTAATTCGAACAAATTTTCGGGCCCCTTCGAGTTCGAATTATCGAGAGTCGACAGTAGTTTTAATTGTGTTTCGATGATACGAATTTCGGCTAATACTAATATTTTTCGTGACTCCGTGAGATTCGTATCATCGAGCTTTTACTGTATTTAAAGGGGCTCTCCTTAGTTTGAACTCTGTTTTATTCGAATACATTTCCGGTCCCTTTGGAGTTCGAATTAACCAGATTCTATTGTATATGTGTTTGGAGGCTGTCCTCTGGTTGCTCATGCCGCAGAACAGACAATATAATTTTTGACATTCATGCTAAACAGCAGTCAAGTTTATTACATTTGTTCCACAACACTCCCAAAGTTGACCGTGCTTGCGATGAAAGCACAGCAAAAGAAGGCAATGGCAACCACTAAAAGCAAATACTATCTTAACATGTAGTGTCGTTGAGCAGAATTACGTGCAGGAAGAGACGAAGTGGACAGGACAGACGCTCACTTACAACTGAAATTTAATGAAAAGTTTCCAGGAAGTGGAGGGCTTCACATGCGCAGTCAGGAGGCAGATACAAAACTCAAACATAATGACATGCAAAAGTTGTAAAAATTTAACGCCCAAGGAGATAACTAATTTCTTTATCCGTCAGTGCAACTGACGGGACACTGACACACGAGGCAGATTGTGCGTATATCTGGCCAGCCTCAAAAATGTCGGTTCTTTGCAACGCCACCTCAACATGTTGACACCTGAAGGCCCCTTCAAGTTAAAGAACTTGGACCTACCTGCACACATCAAGATTGCAGTTGCACTGCACTATTCAAAGATGCAACGATTTTAAACAAGTCTAATGACAGACTGGTGAGGGGAATTTTTAAGGCTGGCCAGATGTACACGCACAATCTGCCTCGTGTGTCAGTGTCCCATCAGTTGCGCTGACGGATAAAGAAATTAGTCATCTCCTTGGGCGTTAGCATTTTTACAACTTTTGCATGTGATTATGTATGAGTTTTGTACAGTACAACCCCGCTGATACGTTTTTCACGGGACCATAAAAAAAACAAAAAAACGTAACGGCAAAAGTCGCAATTTCGCCCGAAAGTCGAAGCATCGATTGCAACAGCAAATTAGTAGACAGCGTAAGGATAGTAGTTTTATTGTCCCCATAAACTTGTAAACATTCATTAACTATATTAACAAGCATGGTGTCAGCGCCCACAGGCAAACATGAACACATCACACTCGATGAGCGCGGACACGCGCTGTCAAATGCTGGCGGGAGGAAGCGCCGCCACAGAAGCGAGCGAAGTGACCTTCATGCTGTTGTCTATTGCTTCAACGCAAACTGAGCGCCGAGAACACACAGCACGCACAAAACTACCAGCCGCCGACGTACCTGCACTGCCTAGACTCTGTCCCTACGCAGATCGCTTTCAAGATACGGCCCGCGCGACCGCGCGCCGCCGCACAGTACACAGTTGATGCCAGAGTACAGTACAACGCCGCCTGCTATCCCTCCCTCCTCGCTCCCTCGCCGGTGCCTCGAGCGCAACGGAAGAAGGCGCGCTTCCTCCCTGCTTTTCTTTCTTGCGCGCGCGAGATTTAGACACGGTCGTCGGCTCCCCTCGCACGTTTTCACTCGCACATACAGCATACGGCGCGCAGCGACTGCGTTATCGCCCTTGGACTTTATACAGAACATCTATGAGCCAAAACCAATTTTAGGGCCACAACGCGTCATAGACACCATATTTAGATAGCAAGTACGGATCTCAAGGGCCATACTTTTGCTGGCGGAAACCGAAAATACGTCATAGTTGTCGCCTCCGGCACTTTGGGCGGCCAATGCCATCGTCAAGCCACCAAACCAAGCGACATGAAAAGTAAAAATGGCTGCTCGGGGTGGCAGTTCGCAACGTACGATGCAGAAACGGTCCCACAGTTGCGACGCAACAGCGGGGTTACCAATGCATTGGGTTCTATGGGAGCTGTGCCGGGACCGACCGAAAACGACGTAACAGCGGGGTTCTACTGTAACACTATACGACGCTACGACGCCATCGTGACGCTCGCTCTTTGTTTCCGATGCCTCGCGCTTGTGCGAAACGACACGCGTCCACGCATCCACTACCTGGTGAGACATTCCAAGGATGAGTGCGTCGACGAAAACAGAAAACGGGTGCGTGTTACAATCGAGGGCGCGTTAGAATCGAGTAAATACGGTAAGCGTTTCTTTTTCGAATTTTCGTGCCGAACCTGCATATAACGAAATCCTTTTTATAACGAAGTTTTTCGAGAATTTGTCAATTTTGTTATATCCAGGTTTCACTGTACAGTTAAACCTGCTTATAACGAACCTCCATATAACGAATTCCTAGATATAACGAAGTTTTTCTATTCCCCGCTGATACTCCATAGAAGCACATGTATTTGAGACCTCTACGTAACGAAGTGGCAGCGGGAGACCCCCTCCAAATAACGAATTTTCCCCGCCGACAACCTAAAGATTTCGCCCCAAATTTTGTCATTTTTGCACGAGCAGCAACCGGAAGCACCTTCTCCGCCGCGACGGAATGCGAAGCGCCAGCGTTGCGGCGACTGCGACGCGGGCCTGCATCCCTTGACCCGGCGATCTTGCCGCCACGGGCGTGACCTTTCCCCCTCCCTTCATTCAAACCTGATCCCGCCGCTTGCTGCAGCTGGCCTAGCCCGCCAAGCTGGCACTCTCCTTTTCCAGTTGATGTTGCCGAAAAAAAAAGTTCTTTTTTCAACGTGCTGGCAGCCACTCTTTGGTTACTGCGCGAGTCTCTGCGCTTCACTTCACTAACCTGACACTAGGTGACACTATACGGCGCTACGACGCCATCGTGTCACTCGCTCTTTGTTTCCGACGCCTCGCGCTTGTGCGAAACGACACACGTCCATGCATCCAGTACCTGGTGTGACATTCCAAGGATGAGTGCTTCGACGAAGAAACAAAAGATATTGACTCTTGGAGGACAAAATGGCCATCTTGGACGCCGTTTCTGGAGGCCAAGAAAAGAACGATGTAGCTGCCAAATTTGGCATAGCAGCTAGTGATTTGTCCACAATCTTAAACGCGAAAGATGCGATTCGCAGCGCTGCGGAGCACGGCATGGACGGCATGAAGTTGAAGTCATCAACATACGCCGACGTCGACAAAGCTGTGTTCACATGGTTTATTAACATGCAGGCACGAAACGTACCCATCAGCGGCGCTGTTTTGCAGCAAAAAGCAAGGGATAATGCGTTCATCCTGGGCTGCAATGATTTAAAAGGGAGTAACGGGTGGCTCGAAGGTTTTAAACGCAGGTACGGGATTGTCGGCAAAGTGATCAGTTTCTTTTTCGAATTGTCGTGCCGAACCTGCATATAATGAAATCCTCTTTATAACGAAGTTTTTCGGGAATTTGTCAATTTCGTTATATCCAGGTTTAACTGTATTTATAATTCAATTTCAACGGTAAATACTGGCAATATTAAAACCGAGCACTGCAGGAGTGCCGGAAAGGCAGCCCCGCTATCATGTCAGACCGAAACGCCCTGTGACACCAACCATGACGAAGTTTGAAACAGAACATTTTGGTCAGTCGCGGCAGCTACTGATACGGCACACTTTGCCTGACAAGCATGTGCTGCTGAGTGTCGGGTCGGGATTTGCGGTGGCATGCTATCAAACTTTGCCCCACACTTCTTTACAAGGCGTTGCCGTCTGACACGCAGCAGGATGCAGACAGTCTCCATAATGCCTGGATTTGGCCTGAAATTTCGATGATGGATATCTCAAATAACGTGCAATTTTATGGAATTCTAAAAAAATGGGTATGCCATAAATTGTGATGCCCTACAAGTTTACCAATAAACAACTGCCCCAAAGTTAAAATTAGAATAGTTAAATAACAAATATTTGTTAATTAATCTTTTCAGATAACTTAATCAGCGACAAAGTATTTATGCCTTGCCATAGAGCTCATATGCGAAGACCACAGGTGTATCACAGTCATAGTCTTTGAATAAAAAATTTGTCTCATCTAAAGAAACCCTCTAGATGAAGGTGGAAGTACATATTGTTTACAGTCAAGTTGAGCATCTATGCGGTGTGTTTTTGTTTGTGACAATCAATGACTTAATTATGATAAATTATTCCACTTGTGAATTACAGATATAATTACCAAGGTGTCAATTAAGATGTTGTAGACAATTATAAGAAACATTGAACTGGGATTTTGCCAGCAAGGTGCTAATTGCATGGTTATTCTTTTTCGGTGGAAAAAAAAAAGCCTGCAGAATATGAAAATACCATGTGGCTGTGCACCCTCCCACGTCAGAAAGCAGCACCCTCAAACAGACTCACTCGAAGAAGAAATCGTTAGATTAATTACTGCTTTATCTGTCATACCAAAGACAGTGCTTCACAATGCCCTTTTGCAGTTTTTGTGAACACCTTTCAGTGAGCCTGTTTGATGAAGACCCTGCTTTCTTTTAGGGATGGATGCATAGTCACACTGTATTTTTTGCATTTTGCATTTCTTTTTCAGCGGGAAGGAGAAAAAGTAAGCATGCAATTAGCACCTTGCTGAAGATATCCCCAGTTCGATGTTTCTTATAATGGTCTACAACCCTTTAATTGACACCTTGACAATTAAGACTATAATTTACCCGCCGAGGTGGCTCAGTCAGCTAAGGCGTTGCCGCTGCTGAGCACGAGGTCGCGGGATCGAATCCCGGCCCTGGCGGCCGCATTTCGATGAAGGCGAAATGCAAAAACGCCCGTGTGCTTGCGTTGTAGTGCACGTTAAAGAACCCCAGGTGGTCACAATTAATCCGGAGCCCTCCACTACGGCGTGCCTCATAATCAGAACTGGTTTTGGCACCTAAAATCCCAGAAAGAAGAAGAATTAGGACTATAATTTATGAGTTAATAATCATATGTGATTGATTATTAACAAAGCATAAATTACTGGTGGATGCTCAACTTGACTGTTAACTTGTTTCTGTGTGCGTAATACTGATCCATCTTTTTGGAAAGCGCAGTGCATGATAGTTGAGACATCCTGTGTGTTTTTTTCTCATGTGGAACACTTAAAAAAAAACTCATCTCTATGCCCCTGCCATTTTTGCTGATAGGCTACATGGCTAGGCCGACATTAGCAGCAGGAAAAGTTTAAACGATGTTTTTAATAATTATGTACAATGTGCTAATTAGCTTTTTAACTACTAGCTTTAGGGCACATGTTGCAAATGCAAAATTATTGTTGTATTTATTATTGTCATATAGTGTGAAAGGAATGCACTTGTGCTCCCTGTTCTGTAACTAATGTTTTCATAGCAGCATACTTGTTAAGGTAAATCCATGTAATGTGTGATAGAACAGGGCCTCCTCTGGTGCTGTATTTGACAAGTGTATCCTGTGCAGACAGTGTGTAGGGTAGTCCAAATGTCTGAACAATGATGTAACTGCTGTTGCCGCTAGTGCCTCATTGTTGATAGTATAGAGGGCCAGCAATGGACCTGACAATCAGCACCATGCTATTCAACACATCTCCTATAAGCAGCATGCTGAACATGCAGTAGCCACTGAAGGTTTCAAGAAGCCCTTTTTGACAACCCTTGTAGTGATGCTGTAGCCATGTGTGACTGATGTTGCAAATACTCTGTGTGCTTGCTGTGCTAATGTGTTGCTATTGGATGTCTTTCAAAGGTATTTAGTGAATTCTTGGGCTGTTTTTTGCTGTGCCATTGGCAAACTTTGACAAGAAGCTTAAAGAAATAAAATAAAAAACGTTGAATCAAAGGCCTTACTGTCAAATGATTTATACAATACTTTATAAATTGCCAATTTCTGTGCTACCATGGCTGCAGTCATTAAAACATTAAGTAACTAATGGAGGGTATTAAAAGTTCTACAGGAAAACTTCTGTGCAGTGTATAACCTTCAAGGCAAAATTGCTCTTTGCTTTCTGGAGAAGTTGGCATATTGTCACCATTTCTGTGGCATCGTGTTTCATGGTAAAAAATTTGCTTGTGATGTTTTGAATGTCCTTTACTGTAGCTTTTTAATTTATTTTAAATAGCTGCTTTAGATCTCTGCTGCTTGTGAGTGGCTTTCACCACTGAGCCTGTGATGCAACTGGGTTTTTGTGCAGAAGAAGTGGAGGAGGTGCCTCCTCGAAAGCTGCACTGGCGTGAGGACCCCCGACATGTGCCAGTTTTCTCAAGGGATGAAGAGAGGGTGGCCTTTGAAGAGCACTTAAACCAGGTTGACCTTAGCTGCGTCGACCACTTGTATACACAGCACCAGGTGGCTCAAGAGATCACATGCCCACCAGGTACCCGTCCAGCTCCCAAGGAAGTCTGCGACCTTCACGTGTTCTCCTGCAACGTTTGCAAAAAGGTGGCATGTACCGTTCTTCCCTATCCTGTTTCAGTCACACTGCTGCCTGTTCCTTTGTGGACTCCACTTCAGCTCTTGATTAACAGTGTCTGAAACTCTCATTTTCCTTTTGGTGCCATAGCAGCCCAGGCTCAGAGTAATAGATTATTGTCCTGATATAATAGGCAGGATACCTTGGTAAAAGTTATCCCAGGAAGCTGATGGTGGATGCAAAATAATGGAGAGCATATTGGTGTCTGTTCAAATTTTTTGCATGAAACCAGATGCTTGTAGAAAGGAGGGCCAAGAAAATATTGGCTGAATATGGTAACTTTTGCTGAAAAAAAAAAGACTGAAAGCCTGAGCACACTTGTGAATAGGAATTGCTCACACTTGGCAGCACATACAGTCGAACCTCAGTGTAATTAACTTCAATGTTACGGAATCCACGACATGATGAATCTTTCTCATTCCTTTTAGTTCCATTGAACACCATTTTTTCCTTGTGATTTAGCTATGTAATTTTGTTGTGCAGTTTTGATATAATTTCATGTATGTACCTGGAGCCTTTGTCACAAGCAAAACAAGAAAAACACTGCCTGATATTGCAATCATCATTTGTATGCATCCTTACACATGCAAGTGTTGCCGATGAACTGCAAAGAACACCATCTGTCGAGCGGAGGACAAAATGTGCCACTTCTCAATCTGTCATGCTGGTATGAAAATCTGGGCACATCCCACTCGTGCATGTAGTTTTGACATCTGTGCCTAAACACACCAGGAGCCAGTCAGAACTAGAAAATGCCAACCAGGAGTGTACTTATATAAGTGCTTTCGTGATGATGAAGGGAATGATTTTCTTGGTGTTGTCACATGGTGTGGTTATTGCAAACAAATACCACAAACGATGTTATGGTGATCTTGGCCTCAAGACTCGCTACACATGTGAAAAAGCAAACAAATGGGCAGTGATGATGATACATGGCATCATGTGATGGTGGCAGCTAACAGTAAACAGAAAGCTTTTGATCTTGTAATTATCGGGGAGTTTTTTGTTGGATTGTGTTCATAAATGCTTAATGACAAGGTGCTATCCACCAAGGTTGTTCCGGGAACCTGTGAAGTAATTTTTACTCCTGAAACATTGAAACGTTGAATTTATCAAGTTTACAATTGCACAAAGTTTTTCACTGCAAGTAGGACTTCGTTATACCAAGGTTTGAATACATTTATAGTTATGTGCCACAGGTATGAAATAAATATCATAAGAAGCCAACAAACATAGACGCCAAGGAGAATATAGGGGAAATGACTTGTACTTACTAATTGAATTAAAGAAATGATACATTAATGGAAATGAAAGTGGATGAAAAAACAACTTGTCGCAGATGGGGAACGATCCCATGTCTTCGCATTACGCGTGCGATGCTCTTACCAGTTGAGCTATCGCGGCGCCGTTTTTCCATCTACTTTCTGAGGTAGTAGTATTTATGTTTTACTACCATAACTAACCCTGGGAGTGTTAGCCACTCACAAACCTTGGCGGCGGATGTGGAACATCCTTTCTGTCGCAGGCGTCGCGAGTGCGTGATCTTTTTGCAAGGCAACGGGTCTTACGCCAACGCACGGCGGAAAGCAAACGCGATTGTCGCACGAAAGGCCGGGGGGGGGGGGGGGGGGAGACGCTCCCACACATGCTACCTGAAGGCATCAGTGTTGCCGTATTCGAGACCCTCGTTATGTAATGAACGAGAAGAAAGTGAACCGAGGGGCCTGATTTTATTAATTAGGTATGAAATAAAGTTATAGAGATCACTGAAGTAACTTTTGCGGATAAATTGATTCATGATAGTACTGAAAGTCAGTAATAATGTGTCAGCTTTGATCTTGAGTTTTCTGTACTACGCCTTGAGCACTTTGACTTGTTGACATAGCAGTGTGTGTGCCCTGCTGTGAATCTACACGTGAGAAGGTAATGACAAAGCTGCACTGTCTTCTTATCTGTGCTGTTGTTTTGACAATGTCACCATAAAGCAACAGTGCAGCTTTCAGTGGGCACCAGATTGCATGCTGGAAATTTTATGAATTAAGAATTGAGCAAACTTCTTGTCTGGAAGGCACATGGCAAAGAGCAGCTGGGGCTTCAGAATGTTTGTGCTAATATGTCAACCTGAGCTTGTCACACTGCCGAGTGTTTCTACAGTGTAGCTCTCAATTGGTTTCATTGTATTACAGTAAAACCTCATTATAACTAAGTTGAAGGGGGAGCCAGAATTACTTTGTTATATACATGACTTCGTTAAATACATTACTTCGTTATATACATTATTGCATGTACTGCTCTATGAATCTCTATGGGGATTTCAAGGGGAATTGCACTTACTTTGTTATATCCATTATTTCACTATATCCCGTTTCATTATACATAACAAGGTTTGGCTGTAGTTAGGCTCAGAAAAGTTTGATTATGCAATTTCGCAATTAACTAGATATTGAAAACTGTTAGAAATCTGTCAGCCCAAGTTCTTCATAAACTCTCATGTTTTCTTGAGGTTAGATCAGAGCTTCAGTGAAACTTGCTGACAAGTACTTTTATCACTGTGAAAGTGCCAGAGGAGCACACAATTACTGTGGCTTTTATGGCAACACAACACTGTCATATAGCTGTGATTGTGTTATGATTGCTGCTGGGATGCCTTGTTTGCTTTGTACTGGACCACAATGCTTACTTCAGAATAGGCTGCAGCATTTGCTTTTTCACATCGTATCCATTATGAAGAATTTGTGAAGAAAAACAAGAAATAAAACAAACTACTTGAACTACAGATTTTGCATTGATCATACCTTTATGTGTTAATTAACAAATGGTAGGAAAGCTATAGAAGATTTAGTTATCAATTTAGAACAAAAATGTATGGTTCAGGACTGTCTGCAGCACCTCTGAAGGTAGGAGTATATAGGGTGTTTTTTCTTTTTTTTTAGACTATATACACAATTTTTACAAATCGCCTGTGGCAGATAGCACAATTTTAATCCTTGAACTGGATTACTCGAAAAGGTGGACATACTTTCATGAGGAATCAGAATGCTTAATATAATAATTTCAAAAATAATTAATTAAGTTTTTTACTAATTACTTTACGGGACATATTGCAATTTACGAATTGTAACTGATGAGTTCGCTAGGCATATCTACTTGGAATGAATTCTCTGGATGATACCAATTTAGAAATATGCAGTGTCAAACTTGCAGTAAATGTTCATTGTTGTTCCACTTACTTTTTAAAGATGATGTCATTTTATACATTCATGTACAAAAGTATCTGCAACGCCAATGTATATATCTCGAAACTGGCATCATCCTCAAAATTCATTCCAACTGGATACGTTTTGGAAATTAACTGGCTACAATTCGTAGATTGCAAGTAATTAGTTAAAAGTTTTATGGGGCACAGATCGCCTCACGTCTTCCACTTTAGCAGAAGTGCGTACTGTATTTATTTGAATATAAATCGAGGTTATATTTCCCGGAATCCTTAGCTGCGAAGTCACCCCCCCCCCCCTCCCTTGCTACCTTAGATGCAAGGCTGATTGATTCGGGTACTATTTCAATATGGCAGCAGCAGCGCCACATTTCCGGCGATCCAGATTTTAGACAGCAGCACAGATTCTAACAACATAAGCCATTAGGCAGTGCCATATTTTTTCGCGCATAACCAACACCTTGAATTTGAAAAATTTAACAGTAAAGGCAGGGTGGGGTTATATGTCAATTCCACCTTGAGGTGTGACTTCACAGCAGCGTGAATTTCACATTAAAGTGTGGCTTCACGGCAGTGTAGCAAACGCTGCCGTAAAGTCAAACCTTAAAGTGAAATTTTCGCTGCTGTGAAGTTGCACCTCAAGGCGAAATTTGCGTGTAACTTGCACCAATTATTCTAATTATTTCGGGGGCTTCCGATTATTCAGTATTTTGGGCGATCTCTGCTGAGTCTGAATAATCCATTGGCTACTCTATATCGCCTTATGCACCCTTGCCTTATAAATGTGACTGCATTATACAGCAGAACCCCGCTGATACGTTTTTCACGGGACCGTAAAAAAATGCGTAAGAGCCGGGAAACGCAAGAGCTGGGAAACAGGAAAAATTGTGAAATGGGAGTAGTGTTGAACTGCACACAATATTATTTGAATTCTTACGTGTGAAAAAAACAAAACAAAAAAACAATCTTCTAGGATGTACCATTGTGTCTCACACCTTTGAGTGGTGGTGGAGTTCAAGTATAATTTCGATCAGTGTGCAGCATTGAATGTGTTCAGGGGCTCGCAGGCTATTGCAGTAAGGAAATGGTAGAAGATGCATGGATCAGATGTGATGTAGACCTACTGTCCCGAGTGCCCTGTGTCACCTTCTTTTGCTAGGTGACTATGGCCATTGCAATGCAGTGAAAAACTGGCTTTTCCAGCAGGTGGAGGCACTGAAAAACAGCTGATTCACATATTTGGGTTGAATGACTGCTTGCAGCTTTGTCTGACCTTGACATCTAGCCATAAAGCTAGAAACTTTTTCGCAAATGTCGGAAGGTCCTCAGACTGCCATTTGAGAACCAGTAATTTTGGTGATAGTGTTGCTACAAGTATGGAGAGTTCAGCAACAGATAGTTGTACTGTATAGTAAGGTATCATTGTATTTTGGGCACTGCACTTAAGTTACTTGAATTGCTTATGTCACACTCCTGTTTTGCGGTTACCGTATTTACTCGATTCTAACATGCACCCAATCTTTGCAGCCAGAAATGAAAAGAGCAATGCCCTTGATTGTTCACTTACGAGTTTTTCATAGCAAGAGAGAGAAATGTGGCTATTTCTCGCTAAGAAAATTTATTGCATCGTTACTCATCGTCACTGTTGGAGGCCTCCTTATCGCTATTAACCACCGAGATCCTTTAATCTTCAGTGACATCTACGACATTACAGAGAGTACCGCATTTCTTAACACCTTGGAGACGATGGCAGCCTAACCATAGTGTCTAGAATATACTTACAGCCTAATGAACTTAAGAAGCAGGCACAAACCTATGCAGCTCATACAGCTGCAAGGGTGTATGGATTGGATTACAGAACTTTTTTAATGCCAATGGTGACAGCTTTTGTCACTATTGGAGATTTATTTTCGTACTTGAATCTAATGTGCATGTCATATTTTAGTAAACTTTTTGAAAAAAGATTGCCCTTTAGAATCGAGCAGATACCATATGTGGGCTGCTTAATTGCTGACTTTGTTGTACTCATTCATAGTTACAGCATAATAAAAATTGTGCTTTGTATTTTGCTTCAATTTCCTATATCCAAATGCTTATTTCAGCAATTCACAATTCCCCCCCCCCCCCCCTTTTCCTTTTTAGGTATTCAAAACACAGTCACATATGAGGCTACACTGCCTGATCCACACAGAGCTCAAGCCATTCACCTGTCATCAGTGTGATTTCAACACCAATGCCAAAGGGAATTTGTACACACACATGCGTAAACACACTGGAAATTACTTCAAATGTACCCAGTGTGATTTTCGGAGCTGCAACAGAAGTCACATGGCTGAACACGAAGTAAGTTTTTGCTTATTCGTTTGCATTGTATATAGAGGAAATCCTGAAACATTGTTGAAACATAGTACACACACTTTACAATGAGGTTCTGCCTACGATTTATCACGTTTGGACCTCCTCCTGTGTGTATGTTGGTAGTGGATGTTACTCTTCTGTGTTTTGGAAAAAAATAATGGTTGATAGCCCAGAATAAGCCTTAGTAGCCGTCGTGCTTCCTCTAAGACACATATATATTTTTTTTCAACTCTGCTGTAAATTACATAGCCTTTACAGTTTCAAATACAAAACATCCCCAGAAGGCTGGGATATCCTAGAGTAGAAAGTAACAACAGGTGTTGCTGTAGTTTCCAAGATTTTATTACTGGTGCCAGCTTTTCAAGCTTTGCTGCAAGATGATGTCGCATCGAGTACTGTTACTTAGTGAAATGGCTGGTACTTGGTAGTCGACAAATGACTTGGAATAAGTCTGCAACTGACTTAATTATCCTGGGCAATCGGTGTTTGTAGATTATGAAAGTCCACCACAGATCTTGGCCCAAGAACTAAAGCTTATTTCTTTCTGGTACCACTTCTACTGCAAATCTCACTTACTGCATTACCGAAAGATGCCATTGTAGGAATCTGTTTGGCTTTGATCTGGATTTTCTGGATTGAAGTAGGCATGAATGTGTTGGTCTGCTTATTTTACAGACTATGTTATCCACTGAGTAGTGTAATAGGGGATCATGCTGGGTTCCCACGGTGGGCGGAAGTTCCACCGCTCCATTTTACCGTCCACCGTTGCGGTTTATTGCCCACTGCTCCAGTTGACTGGTCGAAATTTTTTCTTTTTCTTCTCGCAATCCTCGTGTGTTTCCGTATCACATGGAGAAGTCTTAGAAAGAAAAGTGATGTGCAAGTTGAAAATGTCATTTTTCTGGTGCCCCGTCAACAAACATTGAATAGAAAATCGGGTGTCGGGAAGTGCGATTGCTCCGAGGAGCACGCAACTAGCACGACTTTCTGTTCATGCAAATCCACCATTTTGGAACCATCATCAAGAGGGGAAAAGCTTCAGCTATCCACAGTGCCTTATTTTGTTGTGTGGAATTAACAGCACAAGAAGTGAACAAAACACGAAAGAAAACTAGCATCGCGATTCATTTCTGCTGCCACGTAGACACAGGAAGCGCTCCTATTGGCTGATGCAGAATTTAATTGCCAGCGCGTATTTCGCGGCATTTTGACAGCACTGCACTGTACATTTTTTTTGTCCTGCTGAAGTTTGGCGATTGCGGTCGGACATGTCACTGGCTTGCGTTGGTTTCGTTAATGCATCCAAAGTGCGAAATTGTTTAGCTTACAATTCAAAATAACGAAATGGTGGTGTCAAAAAAGAGAGAGAAAAGGGGGGCTTTGTTGCATGTGTAAGCCCCCCCTGGTCGCAAGACGTCCACCCCTAAAAAATTTCTCTGGAGAACCCTGGGATCACATTATAGTGGGAGAACAGTAAACCTTTCATTCTCTGCTGCATTTCAAAAACACCCACAAAGATTCATTGCAAATTTACCTTAACAGTAATGCTATATGGCTAAAGATTTTACTGCGATAGCAATTATAGGGACACTACAGGTGAATTTCTTGGCTTCATCATCACTGTGATGTTCCGTATAATGTAAAAGTGTGATAAGATTGTGCCTCGTGCGCCATATGCTGTGGATGCGAGAGAAAGCATGCGAGAGTGAACTGACAAGGATGGTGACTTGATGAGTGCAGTCTTTCCGTGCGCCCAGTGTTGGAGTTAGCATGATCAAGCTCGTGCGAGGGGGGTCTCCCCCTCTAGCCCGGCCATGGCTGTGCATGGCTTTCCACGCGGCTGTGTGCAAGCGTGGCCCATGCACTGTATCTTGGAGGTAACTTTTGGCGGGTGCAAAAGCTAAGGGTGAGCGAAGATGGCTGGTGGCTTCACGTGTGCTGTGTTCTCGCGTGCCTCGTTTTCGAACTTTTGTAATCTCAAGTTTTCAAGATGTGGCAAAATGAGAGGTGGGCACGAAGCATTCGCACCTGCTGCTGGCGATGTGTTGTGACACCGAGTGTTCATGGTCATCAAGGGAGGTTTGGCACATGACACCATGCTTATTAATTAAATTAGTATTTAATTAGTAAGCAAATATTTACTGCAATTTATACGGCGGATAAAACTATGAACCTTACTTTGTGTAGTTGTATAATACTTTTCTATCACTATCACTGCTTCACCTTTGGGGCAAAACTGCAACTTTTTACTTTACATATCATGTAATACTACATGTAGCGTTCGAGGTATGTAGTACATGTAACATAACATGATGCATGTTATGTTTCACTTCAGATGTTTAACATTTCAATTGAGAAGTTAAGAACAAAAAAGTGTTCCAAGAATGTCACTGTTTTTAATTAATTAATGTGCTAATTTCAGGTTTATACCTTCATATTATAGCAATTATAAATCTTGTCATCGATCTCCTTGACACCTTATTAATATGATCATTTCAGGCAACGCACAGCAGCGTTAGGCAGCGATGCGAGTTGTGCAGCAATGATTACAATACGATCAAGTCCCTTGTCAACCATGTGCGCAAGTACCATACAAGTCCAGCGGGAAAGCGATATCTGGCCACATTTCAAAGCAAACAGCTTCAGAACATGGCTGTACTGCATGTGTGCCATGTTTGTAATCGCAAGTTTAAAAAGAAGGTAAGTGGTTTAGTGCCCTAGCATGTCACTTGCTTCACAGCTCAGCAAAATTCTTGCTGTTCATGTCTGCTGTTTTGCCAAAGAAAGCGTTCTGCCTATGTGAGCATTCCAGTAGAATCTTGTAAGAGTAGACTGTGTTTAACAATTGCCATGCTCTTGCCCAGGTGGATCGTGATCGACATTTGTTTGTGCATAATGTCCCTGAGCCGCCCACTGCGTACCAGTGTGGACTATGTGGATACCAGGCTTCACGGAGAACCTACTTGGAAAATCATTATAGGAAACACCGCCTTGTGTATGTCTGCTCTGTGTGCTGTGGTTTGCATCTGAGTGCCACAGCTCTTCGAACACACTTACAGGTTTGTGTACTGTTGCTGTTAAGAATGAGTGTAGTTTTCAGTGCGATCTGAAGATTGCTGCAGTCAAGTTGACAGTGCACACTGGGCTGCATATTGTATTCAGTGACAGTGCATGTTTTTATGCTTAAACTAGGCCATCAGCAAATTAATGGCTAGGAAATTGAACTTCTGCAGTAGATTCATTTTTACCGGCATCCAAGGTGTACATTCCTTGATAGTCAGCTTTTTTACAAGTATGCATGAATTTTGCCTTGCAGAAATTCTGCAGAAGAATGTCACAAGGACTGTCAGAGGAATGTCTTTTGTTTACCATATTTGTGGACACACTCAAAAACTCAAGAACATATGACATAGCTCTGTTGCTGCAACCTTAGCATTTAAATAACTTCTTTTGAATAAGCTTTTGTGATGAAAGTGCCATGTTGTTTATTTCAGCCTACTCGGAAACCGCTGTGGCAGAAGTGTGTTTTGTCATCATCTTGCGATGAGCTAACATCGACTGTGACTGCAGGCTGTCACCAACTCCACAAACACAGCTTCAATTTTATATCCACTTGTAACACAAAGGCATTTTTGAACCCTTTTCTTGTGAAAAAAAGGCAGTTGTAAGAATCGGGTAAATACAATGATTGAGCGTTCCTCCTTGATAAGTGAGCTGAATGCAGCAATTAGGCAGTTGAATGCAAGCATTGTTCATATTATTGACAATGGTACTTTTTCCTACAGAAGAAAATTCAGCATGTGCATTTTCTCCACACAATTGTACATGAAGTTGTACTCTCCACCACACCTTAATGCCATCAACTTGTACATCCCAACACTTTGTTGAACATTCTTGCTCCTTTACATGTCCCAATCTCCATGAATGTCCTATACTGTTGACAAGACTTTTGCAACTCCCTTGACTCATCAGCCCTAGACATTTTAGTTTGGTTAGTGTTTTCTAAGATCTTGGCATTATATTCTTGGTTCCTTTAACCTACCGTCCTATCTTTTGGCAAACAAAAGAAAAATATGATTTGATTTTTTTTTTTGCATGATGTACAGAGACCGGGCCATAGGCAAATGCCTATTTGTTCCCACGTGTCAAGGCCCCATCCTTTTGGTGTATGAACATGAATTATGGTTTAAGAAGTGATTTATCAGTGACTTTATAATGCCTATTTCTATCCTTCATGCCTTTATATGCTCGTTATTGCTTTTAGCACCTGCAAATGCTTTCTGGGGTGCTTTTTCTTTCAGAAGCACATTCGATTACTTTTTTCCACAAGAACTGGCAGCATTGGCAAATGCTGTTGCTAATGGCTACGCACGTGTCAATGCGACTTGGCAAACAAGTATTTGTGTTGTTAATGTTGAGCTTTCGAAGACCTCTCACTATATGCCTGACACTGGTCTACAATGCTAGAGAAAAAGATTACGAAAAGTCTCTTTATTCGGCAGTGAACTTCCAACTCCATGTTACACTGCAGGCGGGGATTTGAGAGAGAAGGGTTCAAAATATTAAGAAAGGGCTACTGTAGACTATGGCTAGGAAGGACTGTTGACTGTAAATTGTGCTGCATGTATGTTAGGCAGAAGCGTGAAATGCTCAATAGAAATAGTGTTGACTGTAGTTACGCAGTCCTCTTTTTTGCCGCCTCCCCTCTTTTTGTTGTTGTACAGGCATACCAGCCAGATTACGGCTCGTCCAAACTCTGGCATGGATTAGCAATAAACTTTGCCTCTCACTTTGCCCTACCACTCTCTTTTTATATAAATAAGTGCATGTAAGGAGATACACCTGTGATCCAACATGTAATAAAAAGATGGTGGAGGTGGCCAAGGAGATGGAGACTATGCAGCCATGGTTTATTGAAGCCAGCCAGTCATGATCGTCCAGGGTAGTGGCAGATTAATGCAGCTACTCAGGTGGGGCACGCTAGCATGTTCTTTTTTGTGGGCAAATGTACCTGCGGTGCTCTTCTTCCTCGACGGCGCTGCAACCAATTGTCACGCCACTACACAGGCTCACACACAGTGCGATTGAAAAATATGTACGAAAAAATCACAACAAGAAGAAGAGAGATTATGCATGTGCGGCAGTTCGTACACACACTCCTGACAGGCTCGGTTTCAGTTTCGCACTAAAAATGACTCAGAACTCATATTTACGGCTTTTGATCTGTTTTAAAAGCCAATTTGTTATGAGCTCGTCATTAGCTACAAACATCCAATTTGCATTGGCAGCCTAACATTGTTAAAAAAGTTAATTAGGCTTCTAATGATCCAACAGGGAGTTTTCTTTTGTCTGCCCTGGTTGTGAATTTTGTCCTGCAAAAAGTATTACCGTGTCTCGAATCCCCTATTTTTAATAATTAGAGACAGCTATTACTGAAACACTTTTAGGCTGTAAATGTTACAATCACTACTTTTCACAAAGTGCGCTATGTTGAACTTTGCATTTTCAATACAGTATAGACCACTTATAACGTAACCGCTTATAATACAGGGACCGGATATAATACGGTGTTTTCACACCTGTTAATTTCCCCATAGCACTCTATGTATACGCGTATCGCTTATAGTGCAGTTGCAGGAGACGAAATACCGGTTACAGTGCGGCTGCCTGTAAGTTCAGCAGTCAACCGAGACGGCGAACGCTCCCCTCAAGCTGCAGATATACTCCGACGTCACGGTGGCGAACAACCAGCGTCTATTGACCCTTTCCATGGCGATCCCGTGGGCACTGCCATGTTTCATCACGTGGTGATGCGTCCATTGCTTGCCTCAACTGCCTTTGGTTGCCTCAGTGTTTACAATGGATGTGCATGACGCAGGCGTAGCTTAGCCAACCTCTGTTTAGGGCGATATCATAGATGGTGACTGGGTGGACGACACGAAGCTTTGTCCACAGCTTGAGAGAACATGGAAATGCGCTTTCGGAGCTGATTAGGCTACGTCCAAACGGCGCGAGCAGCGTATATGGTGCTTGTTCTAAAAGTGGGGCTAAATATGTATTCCAAGCGTTCCAAACTTTCCGTTCATGAATTGAATCAGGATTAGTGTGTTTGGCTGTTCGTTCTTTATTTGGCAAATATTTTGAAGCAGCAGCTTGTCACGTTTCTGACTCAATAAAGTTCCTTGGTGCGGTCACTACCTGATTATTTTCTGCCTAATCGCTCGCGGGTGTGCTCAGTTCCGGTATATTTGTTCTTGCTGCACATAGGCTTGAAACGTAGCTTTTTCGTACATTGTAATACCTTCTAGCAAAGGTGTATTATCGCTAGTAACTCGCGTACTCTTGTGGACTGTCACGAAACATGCAGCTTCGACCATTCGTGCACTATCGTTGTCGTCCGTAATTTATTGTGCTTATATAGTGTGCATATACAAGTGTGTGCCCAGTCACTTATTCTTGACACGCTGGCGATAGAGTGGGCGTAAGCTTCCGTGCCAGTTGGAGTTGATGTGTGTAGATACTGTGCGTGAAGCTTACTATGACAGGAAGCGGCGCTACTCCCTATGTCATTGTTTAACGAGTGGTACTGACTCTTGCCGACATTCTGGGACTGAAGCCTTTTTTTTTCTTTTTTTAAGGTTAGCGATAAAAAGCTGGCGGATGAGCAAATTTCTGTATCCTCGAGGAAAGCCGTACATCTCGAAGTGCCGCTAACACGGACGGACAGTTGCAGCAGTGGTCTGCGAACTTGGCCACACAGATTCATTCTATTCCTTAATATGCCAGTCGCTATTTTTCTAGCCAACTACCGCACACGTCTTCAATCCAGCATGATTGGAGCACAGTGTGTTAGCAAAAACTCAGTTGCATTTTGACAGCTGATCGCACAGAAGCAAGTAGAAGCGGTAATGGTTTCGTATTCGTGTGCTGTCGCTGAGGCCACGTGCGTCGCGCTGCCGAAAGTGTCATCTCGTTTATCTCAAAATAACTGCTCCGCGAAAAGGTTCAATACTCCAACGACACAACGCAACAGGCGTCTGGTGCCGTCGAGCATGTTCCAACGTTGCTGGCGTGTGAATAGCTCCGTTCCTATTTCTCGCCCGCCGCGCCGGCCACACATCCCAGCATTCTTTGCGTGGAGTGGGCAGAATGACGCGATGGCGGGAGCGTGCGCGGCTCTCTGCGCATGAACAAGCATAGTGTCAGCGCACACAAGCATAGATGAACACATCTCACTCGATGACCGCGAAACTCGCTGTCAAAACGCTATAGTGAGGAAGCGCGACTGCAGCATTGAGCGAATTGACCTTCGTGCTGCGTCTTGCATCAATGCGAACTAAGTCGCGTAAACACAGCGCACGGAGGACTGTGCCCGTGTGTGATGGCGGCTCCGGCAGACGCGCCGCGGCGGCCCGGGCCACCCAGAGTAGAACGCGCCCCTTTCATCCCTGCCCTCCCCCCAGAGCCATGCGCGCGACGGAAGATGGCGCGCTTCCTTCCCGCTTTCCTCTTTTGCGTGCGTGAGATTGAGCTGCGATCACCGGCTCACCCTCGCACGCTTTCACTCGCACATACAGCAAACGGTGCGCGGCGACGATTTTATCGCCCTTGGGCTTCATACGAAACGTCACAGTGACAGCAGAAATGCGCCTGGAATGTCGTGTAATTGCTATTGAAATAAAATAATTGTTTTGGTTATAGCGCGGATATTCGCGATTCCGGTGACTTGCATTATAAGCAGTCTATGCTGTACTATGTTCAACCAAAATAGTTATCATGCATGCAGTACAAGGTATATTTATGTGCCTCTGCTTGTAAAAGAATGTAATTAATATAGGCTAACAGCATTTTCAACAGTATTTTCATCATCTTGCTTTAGTATACTGTGCCGTGGTTACAGTTGTTTGTCTTTGCTTTCATTAGAAAGAACATATAGAGAAGAAGCGAGATGTAGCAAGTGATCCTAAGTCTGACTCCAGCATTGAGTGCTTTGTGGCTGAGAGTGGTCCAGTATCTACTGCTGAAGAAACAGTGCCTGCACAAACCAGCCCTGAGCAGAGTGACACCCCTGAGCCAACTCAGGCCAGCACACAGTCTGATGCTGCCCCAGAAAGTGAAGGTATTGCACTGTATACAATGCTCCGGTTATTTTGTATCTGTCGATGAAGCATTCGGCTATGCATGCGTAAATGATTTAATTTTAGGACGAAAGAATCGCAAGCACTGCCGTTTGCTCTGCTTCCTGCAAGGTTGTCCTTCTTTGTTCCATTATTGTTTTTAATCAGGCATCCTTACCTTTTTACAGGGGCAATTAAGAGAAATACCAACTTATATAGTATTGCTAAAAACTAGGGGTGTGTGAATACCGAATAGTAGATTTCGAATCGAATATTGAATCATGAAAAAAAAAAAGCCGTATATCGAATCGAATATTGGAAAATTTTTCACGAAATTCAATGCTTACAAATTTTGGGCAAAAAAATACAGTGCTGCACATGCTCGTGTGTCTACTAACATTGCATAAACAAGGATGATAAAAGATATCAGTAACTTAGGTACATAGAAATAAAGATATATGGTACAGTCTACTCTTAATTATTAAAGGGAACACTATAGAAATAATATGCCAGCACTGATTACAATTCACTTCTAGTGTACGAAGGTTTGTAAAATATTTTTTTATCAATAGAATTTCTGTTGAATACAATCAAGCGTTTCTTTTTTCCTCTGAAACTAATTAATTATGACATTCTTTTGGACCGAACACCAATGAGGTTCTCAGTTTAATAGTGGACCTGTGTTTTGCAGCACTATTTTATTTGTTGCATAGAAACCCTTTCTTTCCCGTTGTTCTCCAAAATACAAAAGGGCTAAACCAACTTTACGGCAGTTGGGTTATCGTAAGACGAATCTGCGCGACAGACTAAAGGACCCCATCACGTGATTTGATCACCGCCTCGCGCATAGCCGGCCGCGACAGTAAAGAGCAGGCGTGGTCTGCGCCGTTTCATTGCCAGGTTCGGTGTGATTTAATGCCTGTCAGATAATTCGAAATTTGGAGGGTCACGGCAAGTTTGCGCGATGCTTGCTATCCCCCCCTTCTCCTCCTCCTTGTTCATTGCCGTCTGTCGCGTTCCTTTGCGAGGCGGTTTGTTGTCTCCGAGTGTCACGCGGCTGCTGCGGATAGATCTGCGTCGATTATTCACCAAACCGTAACTTTAGTCGCCAACGCCCGATGAAGCAGCGCCAATTAGGCCTAATGACTCGGGCAGTGTGGCCGTGATGAAAATTTGCAGCTGGCTGATGTAACGGGCTGCAAGCCGTCACGGAATGCTTGCCGCTAATATGTTTGTACGGGTGGCTATGTTTGTACATCAGTGATCGATGGCTGTTGAAGCGACGTGAAGTTCGTCGCCGGGTATCCAACACGAATCGGCCCGATTTTGGCACATGCTTTCGCACTTTACGAAATACGTGCTGCTTTTGTTGCCGTTCCCGCTGTCCGTGTCGCGTTGTCATTTCGATCGGTCCTGTCGATCTGGACGAACCTTTCACCGACAGAGGTGGACCCGGCTGGCGCGGCGCCGATCCCCGCATCGGGCCGACGTCGGGGAGCGCTCGCACTGACGAAGTCCGCTACTGCGTCAGCCGGGGCGGCCCGTCCGCGGCGCGCTCAAAGGCTCGCAGCTCCTTTTGCGCCGAAAACGAAGTGAAATGCTCGCTTGGGCGGCATCGGCCGCGTGGGGCTCCGCGGTGCATGCGACATGTGGCACTGCACCGGTCTCAACACAGAATATATAGGGTATTCGAAAAATCAAATAGATGTTCTATTCGGTGATATTCAAGTACTCGCACAACCCTACTAAAAATAAATTTTTCAAGTACCAAGATGATCAGTCTTACTGCAAGTGGTACACTCTAAAAAAGAAAAAAAAAAGTTTACACCATTTGGGTAGTTTCTTGTCCCTAATGTGCGCATTTCCTTTCTTTAACGCTGCGAGTCCGGTACTTCCCAGTCGCGAACGGCACGCGCGTTATCAACGTGACAGTGCATTCTCGACAGGAAAGTAGCGAGCGCCCAAGTTTTCAAGAAAGGAGACGCAAGCAAGGCAGATGAAGATTATTGTTTGGGGACAAGATACAACCCAAAGGGTGTAAACTTTTTTTAAAGTGTACCTGTTAGGCCAGACAAGATAAGAAAAAGGTAGACAGGGGATGATGCCATGAGATCCTCGACAGTTCGCCATGACATAATAGATATTGACAGTAACTGCACGAGCGCAGTTAATTTTCTGCTAATTAAGAAGCCTTATGTTGCATTCTAAAAGAACTGAAAACCCAGCATAGCATGTTTTAATAACATTTTAACAACTCTAAAGGCACAAATATGCTTCAATACCTTCAAATATGTGATTCTGTACCGACATCCTTGTACTGCAGTTTGTGTGCCAAATTAAAGGACGAGGAAAGTCTGGCCTTCATTCTCTCCACCAGTGATCCTTTTTCCACAAAATAAATTCAGATCATGTTATGGAAGGATACTTCATCAATTTAAGCTGATTTGATTTCGTGTTGTTTTTGGTGTCCCTTGCATATGTTCTATAACTATAAGGTAGCATAACACACTGTGGCCACCTTTGTTACTTGTCTTTTGCTTTTAAAAGATCTTAATTAAGCTACCTCTCTTGGATGCAGTAAATGAATGCTCACAGTAAATTTTTTTTAGTACATTTTTCAATCATATTGCTATTCTACAGTGGCAGTATGTCACTAAAATTTCCATTTGAGAATTGTTAGCTTTGCATTTATGAGGCCCATGACACCTTTATAAGCACAAGTGAAATTTTAAAGACTTTCACCTCATGCTGTTCACTGTGGCATTGTACTTGGCACCAGAATGTTTATTACTATACCAGAAGTCTTTCTTTTTGACTGTGCCAATTTTAAGAACTAATAAATAATCCATAGCATATTGTCGCTTTCTTCCACTTTGGCCGGTTTACTTGAAGAGGTGGAGAGTATGATGCATGACAAATCATAACCTGCAGGTTATTGATTATCTTATTTGTTTGTGCACTACTGTCGGCCTGAGTGACAGGCTTTAGGCAGGAGTGTGCAATACAGAATAACTACACAGTAATTTGGGTAGTCGGAGGGTAATTGTTGCACGTATTGTAGACTAAAGAAACATTGAATTGGAAATTACTGTCATGTAACAATGAGCCGTCATACCACTTTTTCGTAGAAACGATCTGATTAAGAAAATATTTTTGAGATATGTGTTGCACTTGTGGAATTGAAAGCAGTTAATGCTTGAGGCATGCCCAATTAGTAGGAATTCTATTGAGATACTATCTGTTTTTAAAATGTCACTGATTAGCCACTTGCATAGTGTGATTTGCAGTGCAGTGTGTCCAGCTTTTCAGGTAATCTAGCTTAAGTGACAGAATTGTGTGAACCACAGGCGATCTGAAAAAATGTGTGGTTAAAACGAATGGAAAACTGATACATGTCTCGACTGTAAAATGGGCATGAAGGTGTTATTGCTTGACTGTAATTTGCTTTTAATTTATAGTAAACAAGAGTTTGTTGCTTGTTCTTTTGCTTTTTTGAAGCGAGCACTGAAGCAACGGTGTCAAGTGATGCAACACTTGAGTCGCTTTTTGCTGATTCGATCGGCCAAAGTTGGTATCTTCCTGAACCTGATGGCATTGCCAGTGGCTACGCCAACATTCCTCAGGAACTCACTGAGGGCTCCCAGGAGTGTGACCCTGATACCCCTACTGACACACAGGTATGTGTCTTGAATTTGTCAAATTTTTATGTAATGTGCGATTATTGTCAACTGAAGGCAGTTAAGCCTGTCTAGTTCAATGATTACTGCAGGAATCGTAATGTTCTTGCAGGAAATACCTGACAAAAAAAAAAGAAAAAACTGAAATGTGAGTGTCAGCAGTGCCAATGACCTAATTTGTTGACTTTGTGCAACAGATAAATATGACTCTTAATGAATTTTCACAAATGTCCATATGTCGCTCAATTTTTGGAGCCTGCTGCCTAATGCATGTAACCTGCCTTGAGTGGCACAAAAATTGTCTTCAAACAATCTGTGGCCATATTTCACACAATTATGGTTGCAAATTTAGAAGCTTAAAGAACCACATGCTACTCACAACGCATTGAGTTTTTGGCAGTTTATGAAAAAAACCTTTCATTCATTGCTAAAAACTCCAGTGGGAAATTTTTCTTTACTTTTCCCTTACTTTTGCCATTCAGATGCTCGTAATATAAAGTTTTCACTTAATTAAAAAATGCAGACCAGGGAGGATTACCTAAGCGTCGGTTCATTAATTCTCCAAATGATGCTACCACTTTGGTGCTCTATGATTGGCTTACATAACTTGTTTGGTGGCTCTTAGCTTGTTTTGCTGTGTAACATGGTGACAATTGTGATATTGTGCAGCTTTTGAGACTACCTCTCAAAACTGATGCAAGGCACTTAGTTTCTTGCAGATGGTTATACTTTGAGCACTGACTGACTTCAATTGTGCAGTCACAACATGCCTCTAAAGCTGTAATTAAATTATATAATTAGTAAACATGTTAATTGATTATATTTTTGTTACCACTCAAACTGTGATTGTATCTGCAGCTTGTTCAGAAAAAATTATAATTTTGTCTCACATCCTCAATTTCTTGTAATAAAGATAATCGTTGCTGAAACGCCTGGTTCAGTATAGACCACTTATAATGTAACCGCTTATAGTGCAGGACCAGATATAATACGGTCTTTTCAGACTCCCGTTAATTTTCCCATAGCACTCTATGTATAGTAGTAGTAGTAAAACTTTATTATATTCAGAAACCAGACAGGCTCCTTCCTACCCCAGTCCCCCAGAAGGGGTAGGGGGTTAAAGACGGAGTTTGTCCAGCAGGGTGGTGCCCCTGTTCCAAGGCCCCACTAGCACGGGTCATCCGCTCAGCTCGTTGGATCAGTCGTAGCTGATCTTCCAGGGCCGGGCTAGACAACAGCGCCTCCCAATCGTTCCATGTGCCGTTTGTTTCGTGCTCTTCTCCGTCTTCTGCACTCTCCCACGTGATGTGAAAGAGTGTTGGTGTTGCTCCACACCACGGGCATATGTCACTGTATGCCGTGGGGTAGATCAGGTGGAGTGTGTGCAGATTTATGTAGGTGTTCATCTGTAATCTTCGCAACACGGTTGCCTCCGCAGCGCTGAGTTTGCCGTGTGGGGGTGGATAGATCTTTCTATTTTCTCTGAAGTGTTTCAGAATTGTTGCAAAGCAAGGGCCTAGGGGTGTAGGGTCCTCTATTGCAGAGTCCGGGGCGGCACGGTGATTTGTAAAGCCTCGAGCCGCTTCGTCTGCATGCAGGTTCCCGGTGACGCCCTCGTGCCCCGGTGCCCAGGTCACAGTTTGGATGTATTGAACCGTGGGGTCTCATCCAGTCCCGACAAGCATTCGGAGCGCCTGTGCTCCAACTTTGCCCCTTAGATAGTTTTTGCAAGCTTTCTACGAGTCTGTGATTATTGTTAATGGAGCTTTTCGCGTCCAGCCCTCTTTTATTGCGAGCGTAATTGCAACCTCTTCTGCTGCTGTTGTAGAAGCGCAATCTATTGAGGCACAGGCTGTAATTTTCCCTCTACGGTCCGTGACCACTACCACCGCCTTCCTTGCATCTGTCTGATAACGCGCAGCGTCAGTGAATCTTGCCGTATTCACATATTTCGTCATTTTTTCCATGTATTGTGCCCTAGCCGTTTTTCTTCCAGCATGCAGGGTAGGTCCATGTTATTTGGTATGGGGGATACCGTGTACCATTCTCTAAGTTCGTTGGGTATCTCATTAGTTTCTTGATGTTTTTGTATTAGTGCATCATGCCTTAACTTGCTTAAGACTTCTCTGCCTGTTGGAGTCTGGAGCAGGCGATTTTCTTGTGTTCGTAGCTGTGCTTCGGTTAATTCTTTAATCCTGTTGTGTAGACCAAGCGCCAGTAGCTTGTCGTTTGAAGTACAGTAAAACCTCAGTAATTCGAAGGTCGCCGGACCGCGAAAATTCTTCGAATGAAGCGGATTTTCGAATTAACCGAAATGAATAATAAAAAAAGAAAACAAGCAAGAACTTGCCGCAAAAAGAAATCACTTTTATTTTCCATGTCCGAGAAAAATTACTCAATGTAATCACCGATGCGGATAACTTGGCGCGCTGATTCGCCGCCCCTAGTGCCATGCTTTCCAGCTGGCTCAAAAAACGTAGCATACAAATATCACCCACACTGCACTCAACAAAGTTGCGGACGATGTTCACGGAATCGATAACTGCCGCGAAAGCGGGCGTGGTGGTGCTTGACTCCAAAAATTTGGACTTGCTGGATATTCCAGACTTCAAAAATGCACCGTCAGGGTTCCCATTGAGTTCATGCATTTTCGCACCCAATTTTTCGGACGAATTGAGACCCCCAAAGTTCGATTTTGCGGACTAAATCGCTCTTTCCGAGCCGCGCTACCGAATCTTGGAGGCCACCATGTTGGATTTTGCACTGGCTTGGATTCCAGTGGCTCGCTGTACAGCCTCCAAGATTGGAACACGCGCTATCAATAGAGAGCTCGCGCAATCCTCCAGTCTCGGAGGCCATGCCCGCTCTTCCTTGGCTGACAAAACGCTCCAGAGTACTGCTCTTTTTCTTTTTTCTTAGTATATGCGCTCAGCACTATCGTTGTAACCATTTATTGTGGGATCTTCTTTTATTGCGACAGCAATTATATGGACACTTCAAGCGGATTTTCGCCGTCGGCGTCGCCGCCCTGAGGTTCCATACAAAGTCTAAGGGCAATAAAATCATCGCTAACAACTGCGTACTTAGCGCCAGGGCGGTTTCTCGCGCGCACCGTATCTTGAAAGCGATCTCCAGACGGATCTGACCCTTTGTATGCGCTGTGCTCTCGCCGCTCAGTTTCCGTTGAAGCGATAGACCGCACGAACCTTCGCTCGCTGCGGCGGCCGCGCTCGTTCGTGCGCGCTGACACCACGCTTGTTAATTCAGTGAATTTTTTTTCCTCTCAAGTTTCGGTTGCTATTTTGAACATGTCGTGTACACTGAGCAGGTGTCTCGGAGATCCATGTCTCAGTGATCGGCACTACTTCGTATACCTTCGCGAGAGCTAAGCGGTGCGAAGCTCGTTTCTTGGATCTCCATGACGAGCTCCGTTGGCGGAGATCGCCAACGCGGTGACGTTCGTGTCGACTGTACACGGAAACGACGTCATTGCTGCACAAATCCAAGCAAGTCGATCCCCTCCAAGCGTAGTATGAGGCACAGCATTATTAGAGATTTTTTTAAGCCGCACTAATAACTTTTTTTTTTTTGGCCGAACGAGTTTTCCGGACTATTTTTCAGTCCCCACGAGCTCGGAAAATCGGTTGGCGACTGTACGGAGCGCCCTAACCTAACCGCCGCACGTTGCTACTAGCTGGAAACTTCGAATTATCTGAATAGAGCCGCGCGGGCCATTCAAATTATCCGGTAGAATTTGCATTGAGAATGACGGGACCGCTCAAATTCTTCGAAATAACCGAAATTTCGAATTAACCGAGTTCGAATTATCGAGGTTTTACTGTATTTCGAGGTAATCTTAGAGCAGTTTTGTAGGCCATTCTTGTTATTTGGTTTGCTTTTTCTTTCTCTTCCCTGTTCATATTATGATAGGAGAGTGAGTATGTGATGCGACTGACGACGAGACTTTTTACTAGTCGGAGGTAATCTTGTTCTCGCATCCCCGTACGATTGTTTGTTATACGGGCGATCATGCGTGAGATTTGTTGCACTGCTGATTTGAGAGTATTTAGTGTATGCAGGCATCTCTGATTAGCTTGCAGCCACATACCAAGTATTCTTATGGTATCTTTCTCTTGAATGATTTTTTCTTCTAGCTTGACTTCCAGCTTTAGACTCGAGTCCGTCCTTAGTGATTTTCTCTTTCTAGAGCGGATAAGTTCCGACTTTTCCGCTGAGCATTGGAGTCCCCATAGTCTCGTGTACCCTTCTATGGTGCTAGCTGCCTGTTGTAGTCTATCTTCTTTCTCCACTAGGCTACCTGTGGTTGTCCATATGGTTATGTCGTCTGCGTATATCATATTTTGTAGACCGGTGATTTCTTTGAGTTGTGTTGCAAGGCCTATCATGACAACGTTGTAAAGTGTAGGTGAAATTAGCGCCCCTTGTGGTGTTCCTTTGTTTGGTGACCGAATGGTGTTGGATTCATAATCCCCCATCTTGATTATTGCAGTTCTCTGAATAAGGAAACTGTGGATGTATTGAAATATTCTCTGTCCACAGTTAGTTTCCTCCAGCCCTTCAAGTATTCCTTTGTGATTGATGTTATCGAAGGCTCCTTTTATGTCAACAGCCATGGTGACATTTTCCCCCACCTTTGAGACGTTCGTTAGTACTTCTTCTTTTAAGAGTAGCAGGATATCTTGTGCTGAAAGGTGTGGGCGAAAGCCAAACATTGTGTTGGGCATCAGTCCGTTGTACTCAAGATGATTTAGGAGCCTTGACCAGTGCAGTCTTTCAAAGATTTTTCTAAGCAGGGCGTAAGTGAGATCGGTCTCAGGTTCTCGATGCTCAGCTTTTTTCCTGGTTTAGGCACCATGACCACAATCGTGTGTTTCCATTGTCGTGGCACAGTGCCTCCAAGGCAATGTTTGTTAATGTATTTTGTGAGAGCTACAATGGCGTCGTCAATTAGGTTTCTGATCATAACGTTAGTGATTTGATCTGCACCCGCAGCCATCTGTTTTTGTACTAAAGATCGCTGCTCTGACTTCTGCCTCCGTGAAAAGCTTGTCTAGCTCAGGTTGCGGTGATCCTTTATACCTTCCGTGGTATGGAGGTATCTTCCCGTCTTCCCCAAAGCATTTTTGATGGATGGCTTGAATGAGATCTTCTTTTGCGCCAGCGTATGAGTGTATTAATCTTTCGATGGCTTTACTGTTTTCACTTTTTGTCTTTGTTGGGTCAATCATGGCTTTAAGTATGTTCCATGTTTTGGCCGTACCCAGGGTTCCGTTGAGGGAATCACAGAATCTGGCCCAATTGGTTGAGTCTAGTTGATTGGCATATTCTTCTGCATGCTGGGTGATATCTTTGATTTTTGCCTTTAATTTGCTGTTACGCTTCTGCCTTTTCCATCTTTTTGTAAGGCTTCTCCTTGATTCTCAGAGATGTAATAGGTGGGAGTCGACCTCAGGCGCTTGGTTTGTTCTTGTTATTTCCTTTGTGCACCTTTCTTTCTGACTTCTTATCTCGTCACACCATTCATTTAAGTTTGCTATGTCTGTGGCGGTCATCCGTTCTTCCAGTGATTTTCTAAACGCATGCCAGTCTGTTATTTTGGCTGCGCCAATCTTTTTACGGATTTGGTTCGTGTGTATACGCGTATCGCTTATAGTGCAGTTGCGAGAGACGAAATACCGGTTACAGTGCGGCTGCCTGGAAGTTGGGCAGTCAACAGAGATGGCGAACGTTCCCCTCAAGCTGCAGATATACTCCGCCGTAACACGCACGTCGAGCTCCTCGACGTCACAGTGGTGAACAACCAGCGTCTATACTCCAATGACATGACACAACCGGCGTGTCTGGCGCCTTCAGGCGTGTTCCAACGTTGCTGGAGCGTGAATAGCTCTGTTCCTATTTCTTGCCCGGTGCACCAGCCACGCATCCCAGCATTCCTCGCGCAGAGTGGGCAGAATGACCCGATGTCGAGAGCGCGCGAAAGTGCATCCACCGCCGCGGCTTTCTGTGCATTAACAAGCATGGTGTCAAGCGCGCACAAGCAAACATGAACACATCTCATTCGATGACTGCGAAACTTGCTGTCAAAACGCTATAGTCAGGAAGCGTGACTGCAGCAGTGAGCGAATTGACCTTCGTGCTGCGTCTCGCACCAACGTAAACTAAGCCGCGAAAACACAGCGCACGGTGGACTGTGCCCCCGTCGCAGATGACTTGCAAGATACAGCGGCCCCAGTGGACATGCGCAGCCGGCTGGAGTAGAATGCGCCCCTCCCGTCCATACCCTCCCTCCGGAGCCATGCGCGCAACGGAAGACAGCGCGCTTCCTTCCCGCTTTGAGCCGGCAACCCAGCAGGGATTGCCGGCGGTGACAGCAGAGATGCGCCCGGAGTGTCCATGTAATTGCTATTGAAATAAAATCATTGTTTTGGTTATTTTATTTATTTTATTTTATTTTATAAATACTGCAATCACCATGCGGTGATTTTGGCAGGGTGGTACAAACATAATACATACATTGGTAAGTACACGGAATGCACATGTTAATAAAAAAAAAACTGTTATTTAAATAAATGCAAAGCATACAGGTGGGGCACACGCAAAGTTACACTAAAGAAGTAAAACACTGTTACTGCAAACATGGTACAAACAAAATAATGTCACTGTAAACATGATAAGAAAGAAGTCAACGTTGGCGCAGAGACGACGTCATTTTTTAGCTGATTCCAGTCCACTATTGTGCGCGGAAAAAAAGAGTACTTAAAAGAGTTGCTGCGTGAGGCAAAAGGAGTTATAGTGAATATATGTCTTTGTCGAGTGGCATATCCGGAGGAGAAGGCTACAATATTTGTTATGTCTATCTTATAATGCCCCTTTATTAGTTGATACAAGAACTTTAATCGTGAACAACGATTTCTTTGTGCCAAGGAAGGAAGATTAGCCAAAGAAGGAAGATAGTGTGGATATTCGTGACTCCAGGACTTACGTTATAAGTGGTCTACACTGTGTATGAAATTATTAATATTTGCCTAATTTTTCTAATCAAATATTTTCCTAATCAAATCATAACCTGAGCTGAACCGAGAAGAGTTTAGTTATTGATACTTTGAATGATTTTAGTTTTTACACAATTGTCCTTAAGTGATGAAATTGTAACTGAACTATGCCTTTGTCTGCCTCATTCAGATCTGCCATGTTGAACATGACAGGTTATGTTATTTTTGATCTGACAGTTGCATGCTTTTCCCATACTAACATCTTCAACAACTTGATGAAGGTGTATCTGGTGGCATAGTAAGCACATCTGTTTACAGTAATTTAGCACTAGTCCCAATTAGAAGCTTCATGATAATGGTGTGCAAACAAACAAGCGATGTCACAAGAAGATGATGACTTGAACTTGTCAAAAAAACAGCGTCAAGCTGAGACTTCCCTTGTTCGTGTACTGTTGATCAGTGCGTTGCATTAAAGCGCATGTTGAACAATGTACAGTGGATTTTGTAGATGGCCTGGCCCACAGCAATGGTGCTCCTGCACTCATGCTTTGTGTTGCAGGTGACCTCAGCTCAGCAGAGTGGACCCCTCAGTGGTTCTGTGACGGGGCTGTGGTCAATGTCGCAGCTGCACTACAAGCAGCTCAATATGGAAGTTTATTCTAAAATTCGGGAAGTATTTGGAGAGGAAGAGTGTCCCGACTGTGGTCGCCTCTTTCATAGTCGCATTGATTTGGATCCCCACCGCCTTACCCATACGGATGACAAACCCTACAAGTGTGGCAAATGCACTTATTCTTCAGGTTCCAAGGTTGGTTCACTCTTTTTTGGTTTTTCTTTTTCATATCTTTTCCCTGGCTGTAATGCAGGATCAAATTCCAGCTGTGGTGCCTGCATTTTGATGGGGGTTGAATGTTAAAATGCTCATGTACGTCGATTTAGGTACACGTTAAGGGACTCCAGATGGTTAAAGTTAAACCAAAGCCCCCCCCCCCCCCCCGCTTCCCCCCACTACGGTGTTCCTCATAGCCAGACTGTTGTTCTGGGTTTTAAAACTCCATCAGTTAATTATTTTCCATGACATTTGACGCAAAGTGGAGTGTCCATATATTGCTCAATGATAGAGCTGTCATCCTATGACATTAGTGTTGGCATACATGTTCACTCAATCAGAAGCCACATTATTTTGACATGGTAGATGCTGCATTAGCATGTAGCCTCATGTTTTTACGCACATTGTCACTACAGAAATTGTAGTATGTTCTAATCCTAAAGGATTCATGGTAGTGTGTGACCTTTTACCTCTTTATGCAACTTGTTTGCTGGTTTTGTGGGTTTTGTGTTTTCGTTTTCATTTAATTCTTATCCCGCATCTTCTTGCCCTGGTAAGTACTTAATGCTAAACGATTAAAGTAGTCGTAGTTTTGTTTTTTTATATTCACTATCTGTGATCAAGTAAATTTACTTGAGAGATATGAGGCCCAAGATGAGGAATCTGATGGTGACACTTTTGGACCATGTCTAAATAGAGCATTGTTCTTGCTTCCTCTTTTCTTTTTTTTTTTTTTTTCTTTTTCGTAGGACAACCTGAAGAGGCACCAGGAGACTGCACATGAAGGGCGCACCTTTCCTTGCGAACGATGCGACTTTGTGGCACAGTCTCGGAGCTCGCTGTTCCAGCACCGTCAGAAGCACACAGCTAATGGTGGTCAAGGCCGGTGCCCAGTGTGCCAGCGACAGTTCCCATCTTGGCGCATTCTGCGTCAGCACTTGCTCTCCCAGCACCCAGATGCACCACAGTTGTTTAAAGTACGGTGCAATTTCAACCAGCAGTGTTTCAGCCAGCAGTGTGTCAGCCAGCAGTGTTTCAGCCATTATTCATGATTTGGCATGCGCCTCTAGTCTTGCACCATAGGGGTACACCCTAATGCATCTTAGAAAAGAGCATGCAAGATCATTGTTGGAAAGAGGACAACCTCCAAGTTCATTGAACTTGCCTTTGTTCAGTAATGGCCTGCGTTCAGCACATTCACATCTGCCAGAGCATGGATGAAGTGAGGCAACATTGGTAGACTGAACTAGGTTGTAGATACTTTAAGCAGAAGAATGAATAAAAGCTCAGTTTTATTCTTTTTTTCCTAAGCTTTCCTTCCCCACTCCCCATTTCCCCATTCTTCTTTCCTCTTAGTGCCGTTAGCTATAACAACTTACTCTACTTCAGGTACCTGGTGGTCCCCCTCGAGTGATGGGGCGCCTAGGCCGGCGCACCTACAAATGCCCATACTGTGGTCGTGTGTTTCATCGTTCAAGCACTGATCTTCAGAAACACATGTGGATTCATGAAGGCGTAAAGCCATTTCAATGCCCAGACTGTCCATACCAGTGTCGCAGCCGCAATAATCTCAATGTTCACCGTCTTACGCACTCCAACGACAAGCCACACCTTTGTGACCAGTGTGGTAAAGGGTACAAGTCTAAGGCTGCTCTACGCTTGCATACTCGGTAGGTTTTGCTGTAATTCTCCAAGTAAAGTGCGATGCAAATAAGGAAAGTTTGCACCCACATATGGAACAGTCATACTTTTGCAATTAGCACTAAATCTAACTGTAGCATTGTTTTTCTTCCAGCCTTACTGTGGGTATCTGCAGTAGGGCCATAGTGATCATGCTTTAAATCACAAAGGTGGTCTTTCTCTTCCTTTGTCAAGCTTGACAAGTATGTTCCACATGGACAGATTGAATATGTAAAGAAACGTTTGCTTTTCTCTTTGACTAAGCACTCGCCCTATTTTTAGACAGAAAGAGCCTGAAGAAAAGCTTGTTTGCAAAAGTGTATGCCCCTTTTAAGCCTGTTTCCCACTGCGAATCTGTGACACGAAATGCTTCGATGAGCAGTATGGCACTACTATGTCAAGAAATTTATTTCACACATTGCAACATTGATGCAGTGATTGCCACTCTCCCAGCAGTGATTGAGCATATGTTTCCACTAACACATCAACAAGTACAGCTGCAGTGCTAAAAGACTAGCACAAGCGACCGATCACCTGATCAAATAAATTGCGGCACGCGATGCTGTTGTGCCCTAGCACGCCGAAAATGATAGTGCCAGGCATTCCCTCTTTGAAACATGAATCATGTGGCACTTTCGATAACAGTGTGCATAGGAACAAGAGCGCCGCGTACCGAAATTTCCCTGCTGCAGTTATCGGACACTTGTGGTAATCTTTTTTCGCTGTAGCTGTACATCACACACTGCTGCCACTCTGCCATTGGTGAAGTGCAGAGCTGCTACAAAAAATTCCACTGAGTCCGAATTTCACCATGCTGCTGTAGCTGCTAGAGAGGGTCAGCTCCTGCAGCCGCTGTGTCCAGAATCCTAGAAAATTTGCAGCAATATGAAATGGCCTCTAGGTTTTTGGATGTGAGCTGTTAGCATTCAAGCCAATGTCATGTAAAGCCTTTTAATAAAAGTAGCATTGCAATCAAACTCAATGTAGCAGAAGGACCATTTGTTATTGGATGCCGTGAGGAGCCGAAGCAGCTTGAGTGGTGGCATGAAGAACTCCATGTCAAGTGGCAGTGCGAGTGAGGGAGTGTTGATGATGGCGAGCAGTAATTCACCAAGCCAACCATATTTTATTCTTTGATTGAAAATGTTGAACTGACCAATTTCGTGTTTATTAGATTATTTTTCTATTGCAGGCTTTGTAATGTCATTTGCTTTAAATTCAAGCACCTGTCACTTTTGCAGTTGTGGGCAAGAAGGGACATTTAGATTTGAGTAAATATGGTCATTGTAGTAGATGTTTCAGCAAGGGCTTTAATTCCTAAAGACACTGAAATAAGTTTAAACGGTCTTTTTTTTTTTTTTTGCAACAGCAATGTTTTCTTTATGGTAGCAGATGTTGAGAAATGTGCAACATCGAGAGCAGTGTGACCAAAGTTATTTGCTTTTTAATGAGTTACTTTTGTACGTGTATAATGAAATTGTGGAATAGAAGTCAGCCTCTGTACAAGGCAGCTTCATTTAGCAGGAATCCTTTTATGGCTACCACATTTAATATGTTCATCCTCAAAATTTGCTGTAAAGTTCGCTGGCGTTACATGCATCATTTTTGCCCAAGGCCTTTGCCATGCACTGTCAGAAAATGCTATGTGGAATGCCAGTTATATAATTATGTTATACTCAGTATGTTAATACCTTAAATGTGGTGCTACTTTTTGGATTCATTGTAAATGGACTTTATTTGTGGGATCGCAGGTTCTATTTTTTGTCATTAGTTACCAATTTCACTAGTAAACTTTAATTATTTAATGAGCATATTATTGTCACAGACTTCTTGATTTCCACTGTTACAAATGTGTTGCTGAAAAAAAAAAAGGGGGGGGGGGGGAGCTTTAGCTTTACTACACTGTCTTTGGATTATTTGTTAGGTCTTCACTGAAACATCCTGTAAATGCTGAATGCGAGCACACCGAGTGTGAACACACTCAAGAATGTGTGCTAATATAATATGCTGCTGAGTCTGTGTGTACTCAATCACATGTCTGGACCGAATGCCTTTGTTCTAATTTAGAAATGTTTTGGACAATGCACCTTAGTGTCTTTTATAGTTATGTTGCGGCAAGTAGCAGTCGCTAGGAGATTGTGCAGAGCAACCTTTAATTTATAATTCCCATTTTACATGTTCACTGAGATGCACTGTTGTAATTTGGAGAAAAAAAAAAAAGTCCCTGTAGAGGTGGTTGAATAAAAAGTTACTTTCTGGGCTAAGAAACAGTTAAATGCCTAGGAGAGCTTAGTTGGATGCACCTTATATAAGTGAGCTCCTGCTGCAGCTCTGAACAATGTGCTGCATTTCCAGTAGAAATGTGCAGTATGAGTGAAAGCAGTGATGATGTCCTGTAAGCACACCATCTAGCTTGCTGTGGAAATATCTTGCCACAGATGCCTGTAGTTGGAGGCAAAAACACAGCATAACAAACTAATAGTACTGCGATGCCTTCCCTATAATTGTTGAAGCAGCTATTCTCAAAATATTTTTCTTAAGCAGCATCAATCTGACTTACCTGTAATGAAGACTAGCTTGTCTTTTCCAAATTGTGGTTCCTAAATTAAGCAATTAAAGAGCGTTATATGCTATTTCAGTTTGCCCTACTATATTTTCTTGTGACTGTTTCTAGTACTAGCTGACCATATAAACAGACCTTTCATAAAATATTGATGCGACCGTACGAAAATGCAAACTTTCACTTTCTTTCCTCAGTGGCACATGGCTTGGAGTATATAGAATAGGATGAATGTATGAATTCAAAGGCATTTTAATTTCTCTTAGAAGCTGAATATTGCTTATTGACTGTAAGTTAATGTATTTAAGGCAAAACATTTCAGAAGCTACAAATTGCCCACTGACTTAATTTAGGCTACTCAAAGTTTAATCTCTGTGCTAGACATGGTCAGCAATCTGCCTTTTGTATGCCATTTCTCTGAAAGATTTTATTCATGCAATATTGATAATGCATGCCTATATGCAAGCCTATGTGTTTCTTTAAAGCTTCTGCTCCCTCTCCTGCCTTTTCCATAAAATAAATGGCTGGCTACAAACATCCCCTGCGTCAATGATTTCATTCTTGCTCACCATTCATCTTATTCCTTTTCTGTCACATTGCAGGACACATGGTCGAGGTGCACTTTACCCTTGTGACAAATGTGAATATACGGCCACCCAGAAATGCCACCTGAAACGTCATCTAGAAACTCACGACATCATACGACGCTATATCTGCGAGCACTGTTCTTACTCTTCCAACACTATCAATTACATGAAGGTGAGCAAACCTGTTTTTGCATTTTAACATTATAATTCCACAAGGTCTCTCAGGGCACTGGTGCTTCAAAATTCTAAGCCTTTCTTAGCATTTCTGGCACATTACATCACTGAATTAATAAAATGTTATTTGCTGTATTCAAAGGCTAAATTGTGCTTCGTTACATTATGTTATACCATGTTGCCTTGTATTCTGTGCTCTCATACCACAATATAACGAACGTGAATGTAAGAAATTATTCAATATAACGGATGAGAAGAAGGCTAACCGAGGGGCCCAATTTTTGTTAGTCACAACCATATGAAGCCAACAGATGATGAAGCCAAGGTAAGCATAAGGGAAATTATTTGTTGTTTAATTGAAAAAAACAACTTGCTGCCAGTGGGAGCCAAACCCACACCCTCCACATTACATGTGCATTGCTCCACCAATTGTGCTGCGGCGGCAGCTGTTCCCACGTCCCCAATAATGGGCATTTATGCATGTGTAAAAAATTCTTATCCGGAGAGTGCTAGCCAGCGCCACATGTTGGTCTAGCTTCCACAGGTGGCTGGTTGTTTTTTTCATCCACGTTCATTTCCCTTTAGCTTATCATTTCTGCACTTCAGTTAAAACAACAAATAATTTCCCCTATGCTTTTCATGGCTTCATTAGCTGTTGGCTTCATATGGTTGTGGATATAACGAAGTAAATCTAAAATGTCTCTTGCTGATATCAGCATAAAACAATTTATGATTTTAATGAATATCAGATATATAACAAAGGTCATTCAATTTTCGTGTTGGATGCAACTTTATTATAATGAGGTTCGACTGTATTCAACCTTTTTTTCTGCCAAGTGAAAGAAAAATTGAGTTTTAAAAGAATATCTCACCAGTCTTAGTTGATCTAATGTTGCTCCTTTGTGTCTCCTAAAACACCCTTGGTTAATTAATATTCATTCTATAGCATAATGTGTATAGTGTTCAGTAAATTTTGTTGCTTGGCTTATTGGTTCATAATGGTTCGGAAAAAAGGTACTGTGCAAAGCAGATGAAGATGAGAAGGGAGAGACACAAACTAGCGCAAAGTATAGTTGTGCTTAATAAGTGATAAGTAATATAGCGGTATTTTATATTACTTATCACTTAAGCACAACTATAGCATATATAGCGGTACAGGGGTAATTGGAGATCGCAGGGAGAGGCCGTCGTCCTGCAGTGGACATAAATATAGGCTGATGATGATGATGATGAATATAGAGGTACTTAAGTATTAATTGACATAGTGTTGTAGCGCATAAATTGAATGCATTCTACACTAACTTGAATATGTTTTAAAATTGAGATGAACCTTCTTGCAGAATTTTGGTAAAGAAATTACAGATGTGCATATTAATTTGCTGCATCTTTTTGATGAAGTAGTTTCTACTAACACAGCAACACTGTTTAACAGATACATTGAATAACAGTTTTCATGAGCTTTGAAGACAAGTTTTGGTAACTTCTGCCTTAGAGTAGTGAGCATTTTCAAAACACAACTTTGTTATATAAAAAAGTTGTGCAAGTTATTTATTAAGGAACAGTTGTGTGCTTCACTAGGATGTGCGTAAAACTAATTTTTCACATAACTTTGCCTGTAAGTAGGTAGTGACAGCCCAGATTGAAACGTCTCTGTGAATCACTAACCAGCTATGAAAACTGGTGTAGTATGTGTTACAATCAATCATCAGTTCATCACTGCTATACCATGAAGCTGGAAAGATATAGGAGTTGTTTGCATTCTAAAGTAGCATCGCAGAAGTGAAAATAGGTAGAATTCTTACGTGTTTTTATGCATCTTGTGTTAAATTTCTTTTGGACTTTATGTGTTCACTTTCTTTGTTTTGCCTCTACTGTGCTGTCTCATAGGTTCACTACAGCCGGAAACATCGTGGGGAGGTTTTCAATCAAAATTCAGTCGTTGCTGATCCCAGTACAATCGAGCAGCAGAAAGACAGGGTGTACAAGTGTCTTAGTTGCTCTTACATTTTTGGCAACATGAATGACATGAAGCGGCACCTTAGGGTGAGAACCTTCACTATGATTGTCAAATCAGTTATTTGGCATGCATGCACATTTTCATAATTCTACGCAGCAGTAAAACAGATTGTTTCTTTTAGTGTATCGTAGGACAGTTAAAAGCTGCTTCCTGCTGTTTTGGTATTTTGTTTCATGCATACTCACAAGTTTTCATTAGTACATTACAATTGAGGCAGCACGAAGCTGATGGATTCCACTTCGAAACATGTTCTGCAGCTGCATGCCAGTTAGTGCTTGATAAGTGCTGCCAAGTGTAAGTTGCATAAAAATGAGCCGTGTCTGATGAAGGTGCAGCTTCCTGGCAGTTGTGCACTGCATAAAATCGAAAGGAGCCTGTGTTCTAAACACTGCTAGGATATGCAATATTTTGGGATGCAGAGTGTCCTGTTAGTGGTCAAGCGTCTTATTCAGTTTTACTGGCACTTCTGGATCCCTCAGCGGGAAGCTTATGTTCTAAACTGGTCTCATCATTTCAGAATTACATGTGAAGCCACTGACTAGGGTTTGCACGCAGTTAGCAGAAGCACAAAATTGGGATTAGTCACGAAATCATATTTGCTTAGGGCTTGCTCATGTGTGTTATTCTATTGTTGAATATATAGATATAGATAGTGCCAACTGATCTGTAACAGTAATGCCCCCTTGTGTTGGTACTATTAAAGATTTATTGCATTAGCAATGACTTCAGCTTCAGTACAGCTGATGGGTATTGTAGACTGAAGCATGCATTTTGTAATTTTGGTCAATGTAGCTCAAACATGGTGTGTGCTTGGAGAACTTGGACTTGAGTGTGGAAGAAGTATCAGCAGATGCTCTTGCCTCAGAAGCAGAGGCAGCCGCAGCTAGTGCTCAGCAAGAAATGACACTGGAGCCTGCACCTAGTGACAGCAACCAACCACTTGAGGTAGGTCGACTTGTGTCAGCAAAGAGTGTTTTCTAGAAGGTAAACATTTGACTAAAATCAGTCTGGTTGGGGAACATTTAAACTTAGGCTAATTACACAATGACAAACCAACTAGGTCTAACGAATTCAACCCACCATTTCAATCAACTTCCGACTTTTTCATCATGGGTGCCCTTGGGGAGCTACAGCAGCTTTTTATTATCTGGCTGGCAACTTAGTGGTGATTACTGCAGGAGGCAACCTTGTGAAGGTCCTGCATGTAAGAGTGTGCCATGGTCCCAATGACCAGTTTATTGTCCTGGCAGTGTCCTAAATGTGGCCTGAATCTGCCATGACTCAAGGTATAGCTGCTTCCATATGTTGGCCTCAGATATGTTAGTGGGACTTTGTTTAGCAACCCAATATATATTACTACGTGGGTGTGCTGATAAATGCATCTATGCAGTGTAAGAATGTTCCTGTAAGAATCATGATTTTAAAAAGTGGGCATGAAAACACGGACGCTAGAGAGACAAAGAGGGTGACATACTAAACACCAACTACGAATTGAAGTGTTGCATGGTGGTGGAAAAAAAAAAGAAAAGAAAAACAAAAAAACTACCTCGGCATGCTCTAGTGAACGCAGTGCCAACTTATTATCAACCAAGGACACACAAGGTGCGTTTACATGAATGCGACAATAGCGCATCGCATTTCCAAGCGCATTTGGGAAAGGTGATGCGACGCCGTTTACATGTAGTGCATTAACTCTCCCGAGAATGTAGCGCCACATGCGTGAGTCGACTCCCGCCCGTAAATCTACCGTCACCTCGTGCACTAATGCAATGCGCCTTCCTAGCGCATTACCACTGTTTACATGAATGTGATGCACTAGAAATGTGATGCGCCACTGTCACATTCATGTAAACGCGGCTACACTTTCACTCTAGAAAAATAGCGGTTCAGGCATGACAATTCTTTATCAAGGATAATCGAACCCTGGCTTACACATGAGCTACCACAATTACTGCTACATCATGCCTCAGCCATAAGGTGCACTTCTTCATCCCATTGTGTGAACAAACTTCATTATATTCAAATTTGAGAGTACACCACTCAGAATCAGCTCATGGGGTGAGGGAGATGCTAGAGCAGCTTTATTTTATGCCATGCTTTTACGTCACACAGAGCTTGGACAGAGAGCCACGTTTCGCGGTGCCGTGTGCCTAATCAGGTAAATTGAACTAGTAATTCAAAGTCAGTTATTTCTGTCTACATAGCTATGTTGAAATGTAGAAACACAGAACTAGACTTTTATGACGATTCCCATCAACTTCCCATATAAACATGTGCCTTAAAGATGATAACTAAGATGGTTTTAATGCAGTTATTTTAATTAGTAAATGGATTGCTTTGGTATTTCTCTTTCTTTTTTCTTTCTTTTTTTTTTCTTTTTGTACATGATGCCCAGGGTTGATAATTAAGCTGTAGTAACTTTTGTAGGCATTTCAAAAACAAGTGTTTGAAGTAAAAAAAAAAAGAATGCTGTATATGCATGCCTCCAAATAGATGGTCTATGTAAATTTGTAGTGCAGTAATGCATAATTCAATTTGGGCTGTATATTATCTACCTTCAGATAATTCAAACTTGTAGTGGTTGAAAGAAGAATCTGTTGTCTGTTGAAATTTGAAGTAATGATGCGAGTTGACTAACTTTGGATTCTGAAAACTCTTGTAGCTCTTGCTAATATGCATTAAAAATGTAGGTTAGAAGACATACGCTTCCAGCAAAGGAATTTTTGCTGTAGCTTTTTGCCTTTCACAGTTACTGAAGAATTATTTGTGCAGAAGCCACAGGGGGAATTTTAACAACAATAAAAGTTGTGTAAGGTGACATGTAGGAGGAGGCTAGTCAAATATACGGGATGATCATTTTTATGTTTTCTAGGATTTTTTTTAATCGCCTGTTGCAGATAACATAATTTTAGTCCTTGAGCTGGAGTATTCGGAGAGGTGGACATTACTTGCATGAGAAATTGAAACACATATTCAACTAATTCAAAAAATTACTAATTAACTTCTTAATTACTTTACAGCACATATTGTAATTTATGAATTGTAGCCGGTGAGTTTGCAAGGTGGATTCACTTGGAATGAATGTTACTTGGAAAACTTAATAATGATCACCTCTTGTATCACATTATTACTGTGGGCTTGTGTTTACAAATATCTTTATAGTACTATTTAGAGTGAAGTCTTGGGCTAGGACATTTCAATATAGCAATGTCTATTGACAGTGCATAGGCAGGAAGCTTATTTATGGACCCTTGAAGAAGCTCCAGCGTCTTGTGTTCTTGAGCTCATAAAAGACTGAACAGTCATCTGTTCAAATATATTTTTTCCAGACAACTAATATTGAGTCATTGCTCCATGAAATCCCCACTTCCCGTTTGCATCATGGACAATTCTTCTGAAAAAGAAATTATCGCACAGAACTTTTTCATGGTCAAGGTTAGGCTTACATCATTCACCAACACAATTTGCATCTTGCGTTTCATTTCAACTTTCCATGTTAACTCCTGAAATCTTGGAACCTTAGTTGTCCAAGAAGGGGTACCATTAATTGTCCAACCTTTCTTGGGGTTCGAGTTATAAGCACACTATCATTACTATGTCTTAAAGAGCAGCGCAAGTGATCAACAATGGTCAAACAAGGTATGTCTCTGGAGTCAACAATTTGACAAAGGGACTTGTCTTTGTCAGGGCAACAACTGCTTTCCATGGCAGTGTTTATAGCTCGCTCTCTCCGACCCCCAATGGTGGAGGAGAATAAGCAGGTGGGTAGAGTGGTGTGAGGGAAGTTGCAAGTGTTCAAAAAGGGAGTTGTGATAGTGATGGAATGGGCGAGGGGCAAAGTGGTTGTGCTGTTGGTTGAAGAAGTATGGTTGAAATACAAAGACGAAAAAAAAAAAAAAATCTTCAGGTGTTACCAGGTGTTTGTCGCTCTGGTGGGCTTAGTTGTCTCAGAAAACGGGAAGTAAGATGAGATAGGTTTTTGCCAGCTGAAAAATGAGCATTAAAAAGAACAATAATAATTTTAAAATGAGATTAGAAGAAACTGAGTTGTATCAAGAGATGCCCGATCATGTGTAAAGAATCGCAAATGAAAGCGCTGAGTACGAATACATGTCTTGTCAAAAGATGAAAGAGACAGAGAATAAAGATTAACCAAATATGAAACAACTAAATAATGAGAAAAAGACAGTGAAATTCAACACAGGGGGATCAAGAATAATTGCCTAAAAAACATATATACTATAAATAAATAAATGGCTTGCGAGAAAAGAATCCTGATAATTGGGGTGGGGGATATGATTAGCTCTGTTCCAACTAGAGGTATGTCCGCAAGAGTATAATGAACAGATTCAAGCGTTCCCTTTGAAACATTTAAAGCACAAGTGCTATGAAATCTCTAGAATACTTTTTGTCCCATAAAGGCAATTTTGCATTTTTTTGCCATCAAAATGGTGATCTCTAGCTCACAAACAAGGCTGGGATAATATAACAATTCTATGTAATGCTATTCCTTTTACCGTTTCATCAGTGGTCCGAGCAGGGCTTCACCCTTGTTAGCAATGGGATTGGCTGGACGTGAATGGTAGATGCTAAGAAAGGAATAGAATTGAGCCAAAAGAAAAAAAGAAAAAAAAAAGATTACTGCGGTACACTGGCTCAGAGGAAGGCAAGTGGCCTTCATATACCACCAGGGGCCATGTTATAGGAGGTAGTATCTGCTTGTTAGCTTCAAAGACCTTTCGAGAGCTTCCATCTTTAGTAAAATCTTTTGCCTTGCTGCCATAAGGTGAGGCGGGACTTTGTCTGGTTCAAAATACCACCCACTTTCTCTTTTTGCGTTCTTTGGATAATGCAGGTTTTTAGCTATTAAAAAATATAACACTAGGATATGTGCTACTTCTAAAGACCCTTACCCCTGCTTAGGCCACTGAGCCATCCTTTTCATTAAAGTTCATTCTCTTTCTCTCTCTTTCTAAAACACTTATATTAATCGTGAAAAAAGGTGAAGGCATGCAGATATGGACACAAGAGAAAAGAACCAGACAACACAAATGCTGACTATCAACTGAAGGGCGCACTGTGACAGAAAAGAAAGTAGACACAAAACTTATCTGTGCATGCTTGGGTATGGTAGCGCCACCTATCAATCAGGCACCTAATTTCTTCTTTATGCAAGTTAACCAAAGGCTGGCTCACACTTGTGCTTCCACTACTAGTATTGATATGCCTGGCCTTGACCATTAGATGCGTTTCTTCGTTCTTGCGCCTCGATAAAATAGTGCGTTCATCGAATTTTGCCGTGCATTTACAATCTCAACAGTGCAAAGAAAGATTAGATGGCGATCCTGCGGCTAACGACCTATTATGCTCCATTAATCTCTGATTAACACACCGGCCTGTCTGCCCTACGTAGAAGCGGCTGCAGATGAAAGGAACACTGTATACCACACCAGTACGGCACTTGGTAAATTTGTTTGTGTGTATTACAAAGCACATGTCAGTCTGCCTTTTGTCTTTTACCTGCTCATTCTTTCCTTGCACGGCAGCACAAATCTTACCTAGCTTATTGGCAGCCGTAAGAACAGCATTAACACCGTATCTACTTCCTACTTTCTTTAGCCTGTGCGATAAGGAATGGATGTATGGAATACCTACGACTCTTGTTATTATTGCTTTCTCCAACCATGTTCAAACTTGACGAAATGATGGACTTTTTTTATGCGTTCAGCAACAGTGGCTACGGCAACGCGAGGATAACCTATATCTAATAGACGCGTAACCTGCGCATTAAAGCTGGCACTCATTTTGTGCACACACAATTTGGTGAGAGAGGACTTAAGGCATGACATGGCAATTCCGTTTTTTACAACATTAGAATGCTTCGATGAAAAGTTTAGCAACGGTTTTGAAGATCTCAGGGAGTACTGCCAGCACGCGTGGGGCTCCTGAAACGTCAAGGAAATGTCTAGAAATTTTATTGTGCTACATTGAGGCAGTTCTTTAGTAAACTTTAACCCTTCATTTTCTTTAAATTGTTCACCTACTGAGTTAACAATAGATTCAAATTCATCCCTACTACAAAAATCAGGTAATCATCCTCGTAACAAAATATCTTAATAACAAGGTCAACTAAGGCATCCTCTTAAGTATTTGTCAATCTTGCTAAAGTATAGATCCCTAAGGATAGGGGCAACATTTGAACCAATGCAAATTCCTGATTTCTGCACAAGGATGCCTTCTCTCCACCCAACCACATTGACTTTAAATACAAGGAAAGAATTTCCAGAAAAGCCCCCACACTTATATTAATCCTTTTGTTGTCACATCCACTGTAAAGTTGGTGTTTTACTGTGTTTTACCTCGATTTCATGTATTCGTGAAGCATTGGTGCACAAAAACTATTTGTCTTGGACACAAGTTTAGGTTACAGGTTTGCAAACTTTTTGTTGTGTGTGTCTTCCTGGTTATGTTTGTTTATGATGGCACCTGTTGTTTTGAACGTATTTCACATCTGCCAGAGATCCATTTAGAGCCTCTGCCGGTGTTGCTGAAGCAAAATAACAAAGGAAGGATTGCAGAAGCAGAAAATGCTGCAGATCCAACGAGTTAGAATCTATATACAGCGAAGCTTTGTGTGAGTGCATAATGAGTCGAAACACAAGTTTGTGTTTATTGGATGTCCGCACAAAGTTACACAGAAGGCTTTATGCAGGCATTGTAGAAAGGCTAATGCAATGCCGCTGCTGCAGATGCGAAAAGGCGAGCTTTCGGGTTCTTTTTCTTTCTTTCCCCCGCACGGCCAGTGCTGCCGCAGATGCGTGCACCATCTGGTGGTGGTGCAAGGAAACCAGCGGTGCGCGCGGCACACATACTCCTCTGTGATTGGTTGGCCTATTCGGCAAGAACAGCCAGGCCACAGCACCCACGGTCACGAAACTCGGCAAGGTTCGCAAAGAAAATAAAAAAAAGGGTACACCAGAGCTGACCATGAGAAAGACTACAATTCTGGACTGTTATGAGAACTTAAACAATTTGAAACTGCTTTGTTTGCATTTTTTTCTTCAGAATGCAGTTTAGGACACTTTTGTAGCCATTTCTAAACATGTACTGGGTGTATGTAAATGAAACTTAATGGACGTTTGAGTTAGTACCTCTTACATTTCTAGAACATTCTATAGAATGGATAGCTGACTGCTAATGACAATCTTATAAACAAATTAAAAGCATGTATGGCAGGTGTATTATGATAAAAAGGGGAAAAGAAAAATGTTTTGCCTGAATTTTGGGGGCTCTCTACATGACTTTAGATTCATATGCATAACATAATATTGACCTTGTGCAAAATTTGAAAACTCTGCAAATAGGGTGTTTGAAGAAAAAGGTACATTTGTGAAGAAACAAAAACAAATATAACAAAAATTTTTGGAAGTTTGAATTTCATAAACTGTTCCTCTCTCACCACTTCGCTTACAAGAATTTCTGCTATAGCAGCTTCATTCGAGGACTTTTGTACTGGCTCGCACGGTATGCCTTCCAATTCCTCTGTGCGGCCTTCATCTGTCATCACAGTTGGCGCTGCACCCTGAGCTGAGGTCACATCTGTGTCTTTATGCTTCATTTGACTCTGGTGAATTGATAGGCCCCACTCAGTGTTAAAAGTTTGCTGGCATACCGTACACTTAAGCTGAGCACCTACATTCTGAGGGGCCACCGGAAACACCATCATTCTGGGCACGAGTACACACTCCACCACTCCTCACACTTAGTGCTAGCACTGCCACTTGGCAGCGACTTTCTTTTGTTTTTCTTTTGTCCATTTTGCCAAGTGATAACTGGCTTAGGGACAGCACACTTTGCCAAAAATGCCTTTGGTGTAGCACCGAAACTCAGGTAATTTGGGATACAATGTCATGTATACGAGAAACGGCTGCAGGGGGAACCACGAGCAGGTACCAATAGGAATTCCTAAAAAAAATTTTGTAAAGGTTGGATGCCATTGGTGTGTATCTTTCACTAGTGGTACTTCTTCTCACTGTTGCTTTATAAAATCTCTTGTGCAACACCACTCAAAAATTGTGCAAACCCTATGTTCTTCATCTCAGTGTTCAGAGTCATCTCAGAGCAGAGAAAAATGAAGCAAGTAGCTCAGTGCCTGTCATCATGTCGTAATGTTATGCCAGCTAGCTATGTTCCTTCAAGTTAACTTACAAGCAGGCTTGTGTATTTTGTTTACATCTTTAACAACACGAGTCATGCCTGCTGGCAAATCACTGGCGCATTATTCTTATTATTAGTCTGTGCACATTATTCATGCCGAGTGGCAGTGAGCCTGTAGTGCTGCAGCTTCTTTTTCCCTTTATTTGAGTGACTGAAAATTATGTGCAGGTGCCAACAGAAGCAACTGTGGAAGAGGAAACTGAGGAGGGTGCAGTCAGCCTGATTCAGCAGATGGTGGAGCAAGGGACCCTGGCAGCAGGCCAGGAAGTTACCTTGCAGACACTGGATGCTGATGGCCTGCTAACAACACTGAGCCCTGAGGCAATCATTGTGCGTGAGCAGGATGGCCAGCCGCTGCTGCTGGGCACCCAGGGTTCCTACCTCATTCAGTATGTGCAACAGGAGCCCGATGGCGTCGTCCTCCAGCAAGGACCACACCAGCAGGTCCAACAGGAGATCATTGTTGAGCTTACACCATGATCTCCAGGTGTGTGCCTGCCACCATAATTCGTGCCAGTATGATGACCATCTAGACAAACTAACTTCACCTCGACCTACCTTACCTCACCAAGCCCAACCTAACCATACCAATACACTCCGTGCACCACCTGTAGAGGTGCAACACCGCCATTTGGCAGGTTTTAGAAGCATTCTTGGGAATGACGATACAATTGCCTGCTTCTCACCGTCCAACGAATGTGCCCCAAATGCTCGGCCCGTGGCAACATCAGATGCTCAACACCTTTTTTGGATGTGCCCTCAAATGCAAGTGATCAGGCTTACGATTTTAAGAAAGCTGGACTGAATCCAGACGTACCTGAAAACTAACTCACCCATTATGTGATGGACAATGAGTTCACAGAGACATTGCTGCAGTTCCTGCTCAGTGCAGAGTTGGAAGCTTTTATTCTCTCGAATCCTCCCAAAAATAAATAAAATAAAAATAATAAATAAACAGTTCTTTATCTGGAGGATGCAGAATAATATCGTTGTGATGCTAACTGTGTGAAACCAACTGTGTGAAACCAACTTCCCTTGTGAGCCCAGGCCCTCATGTGTTCAAGCTATTCACAGTGATGCAATTTGCAGAAGCAAAGAACACAGTGTTTTACTCTCAACAGCTGCAACCAACACTACCTAGAGAGCCATGTATCAAGAGACTTGGATAAAAATACATCTCGTTAAGTGCTTTCATATGTACTGAATAAAAGCAGATAATGTTTGAATAAGCAGGATATCTTGTACCATACCTGGGGTGCAATCGGAGATTTTTGTTCGTAACACGTTCTGTTCAGTTGCTGTGACGCCACAAAGTGGCAGTATGCAAAATTTTTTGAGAACGGGAGGGAGAGAGCAGCCATTCAGCAAGCGGTGAACCATTCCATAGCCGCAACTGCCATTTGAATCCAATCCAATCCACCAGACGTACCATGTTAAGCCGGTCTCACAGCGAGCGGATGACCACTCGAACTTCACATCTCTTGTCACATTCTGCTCCTAGCAGACGATGTGCTCATAATCAAAATGATTGATAGGAGCGTGTTGTCATTTTGACGTCACCAAAAACGACGAACCCCGGACGTTTGTCATCCGGGAGTTCACCGTTTGCCGATAGGCTGCTCTCTCCCTCCTGTTGTCGCAAATTTTGCATACTGTCACTTTGTGAGGTCGCAGCAACTGAACAGAACGCGAACCAAACAAAGATCTCTGATCGCGCCTCAGTGGAACTGATGGTGGTGCGATAATGGCCAGGAGCAGTTTTTGGGCTGTGATAGAGGAGTGTAGAATAGAAACGGTGTGTCCACCTAGAAGCAGTCAGATACTCTTGTATATTTTGAAGATGAAAAAGCATTTGATTCAGTAGAGATACCAGCAGTCATAGAGGCGTTGCGTAATCAGGAAGTACAGGAGGCATATGTGAATATCTTGGCAAATATCTACAAGGATTGCACAGCAACAATGGTTCTCCACCAAAAAAGTAGAAAGATACCTATCAAGAAAGGAGGCAGGCAAGGAGACACAATCTCTCTATTACTATTCACCGCATGCTTAGAAGCACGGTGTAAAAAAGGAAGGTGATCCGACGGCGGGGCGAGGCGCGGCCACTTAGTGTCTCTACGCACGCCGCTGCCGCAAGGGGAGCACCTGTTTTGGGGGCCACTTTTTCGCTCGCTTTGCTGGCGCTTTTATGGGCACGCGCGGCAGAAGTGCTTTATTTCGATGAATATATGTCGTTCGCCTGCTTAAAACGACTCTACTTGGTTGGAGGAATGTCCCTTTATATTTCTGCCGACATTCCGATTGACTCCAACGCGGCGAGCAGCGGTAAGCGCAGCGCGCCGTCTGCTCGAGCAGACGACGCGTCTCTCTCGTGTTCGAAATGACGGTATTTTGACTGTAAGTGGCATGAAACCTTCTACCTGCTCAGGATTTGGCGTCTAAATAAAGAAAAATTGCATATCTTTGGGTACGGGTGTTTAAATGCTGACGGAGGTCGTAAATTATGCACTGTTGTGCCGCTTCTCCAAGGCCTCCTGAATACGTGCTGCCCCTAGCGGCGGCGCTCACTTTCGGTCACACGAAGTGGCCGCACTCTCGCCCCAGCGCGGGTGCGCCGTCGGGGCACCTATCTTCTTACACCGTGCTTAGAAGTATTCAAGCTCTTGGACTGGGAAGGCTTAGGAGCAGTAGCGCACCCAGGATCTCTGCCAAGGGAGGCGGGGGAGCAAGCACTTTGCATAATATGCAATTTCCTTGCTTTAGCCAGAGGAATCCAACAGCAAATAAAATGCCTAATAATTATAGTAATGACACCAAGGATGATGATGTTTATGATGCTTCAGCGTTTTACTCAAAGTAATTTAAGAGTGAATGAATAAATACAAGACAGTGATGGAGTGTTTTTGTTAATCAGGAAAATTTGACCTCAAGCCACCTCCTGAATTGTAATGATAATGTGAACAGAACGCTGAAGGTACACGTTGGACTGGTGGGGCTGGACGTGTATGGGGGGGGGTTACAACACCCGAACCTTCCCGTCGGTGCGCCCCTGCTTAGGAGTGAGGATCAAGGGCAAATATCTCGGCAACCTTCAGTTTGCAGATGACGTCCTATTCAGCAACAATGGGGACTAATTAGACCAAATGATTGAGGACCTTAACCGAGAAAGTGTAAGAGTGGGATTGAAAATTAATATGCAAAAGACAAAGATAATGTTCAATAGCCTGGCAAGGAAACAAGAATTCAGGATCGCCAGTCAGCCTCTAGAGTCTATAAAGGAGTATGTTTATCTAGGTCAATTACTCACAGGGGACCCTGATCATGAGAAAGAAATTTACAGAATAAAATTGGGTTGGAGTGCATATGGCAGGCATTGCCTAATCCTGATTGGAAGCTTACCACTGTCGTTGAAAAGAAAAGTGTACAATCATTGCATTCTACTGGTGCTAACATATGGGGAAGAAACTTGGAGGTTAACAAAGAAGCCCGAGAACAAGTTAAGGACTGCACAAAGGGTGATGGAACGAAAAATGTTAGGCCTAACGTTGAGACAGGCAGAGAGCGGTGTGGATCAGAGAACAAACGGGGATAGCCGATATTCTAGTTAACATTAAGCGGAAAAAATGGAGTTGGGCAGGCCATGTAATGCGTAGGATGGATAACCGGTGAACCATTAGAGTTACAGAATGGATACCAAGAGAAGGGAAGCGCAATTTACGATGGCAGAAAACTAGGTGGGAAATTTGCAGGCGTAAGTTGGAATCAGCTAGCGCAAGACAGGGGTAATTGGAGATCACAGGGAGAGCCTTGGTCCTGCAGTGGGCATAAATATAGACTGATGATGATGATCTTGAAGATAGATTGCCATTGTGTTCAGGTACCAAATCCACTTGCGTATTCATTTCACTTTTTTCTGTAGTGTGAACAGTGTAAGATATCTTCTGACTGAAATATCCACCATGTATGTTTATACATATTAAAGGCAACTTTTTTTAAGTCCAGTTATAATGACGAGCAATGCTATGGCATAGTAATGTGTAAATGCTTTCATTTATGAAATGTGGTGTTTATATTATGAAATTTGTTGTACTATCAAGAGCAAGTGAAACTGTAGTGATGTAGGTATGATACGAGTCCAGAGTTGTAAGCCAGGGAGTTTGGTTGGAATTGTAAGGTTTGAACAACATCACACCACGCCAAATTTTTCAGCATAATGACGTGTAGTCTTGAAAGGTTCCTGTGAGATGTTATCAAGTGCAAGTAGTCCTACTTCTACTCAGTGTAGTAGCTCAGTGGCCTTGGTGTTCTGTTGCTGGGCATGAGGTCATTCGTATGATTTCCAGATGTGGCAGCAGCATTCTGCTATAATGGTGGAATGCAAAAACGCTCATATATACCGAGCACATAGGTGCATGTTAAAGAACCCTAGGTTGTCAAAATTAAAGGGGCCCTGAACCACTTTTATCGAAGTGGAGAAAGGCATTCGAAGTTAAAATAGGCTATTTCAGAAATACTTTGCCGCAAAAAGTACTTCAATGCGTTCAGTAGAAGCGGAGTTATTGGCAATCAAACACGGCCTTTGCGGTGCTTCTGCTCCTTCTTCAATGCCTTGCGCCGCAAAGGCTATGACAGAGCGGGGCGTGCCCACAACGCTCCACCTTCTAAATGTCACCGTGGCCCGCAGTTCAAATGTGATTTTGGATGTTAATGTAGAGGCCACTACTTTTGATTTTGGTGCCTATAACGCACCAAATCTAAGCCAAACACGATTGTCCTCAGTGAGCCGCAGTGCGCTTAGCCAGTGGACTCGTCGCAGCAGAACGCAGCTACATGGAACTGTAGTGTGTATGCGCAGCGTTTGCTTTGTGCACGAAAGAGCTTGATTGCGTGCTTGCACTCAAATGCTCCTGTCTGACCATTCTATGTGGTGCGGACCGGCTTTATCCTTCACTAGCTTGACCGACAGATAGTAGCCACATCCAACTTGTGCGTTTTTGAAGCGCTATCAATTAGTCTGCCAAGGCATCTAACCAGGAGTGAGCGCGCACTGGCAAGCATGCATGTGGTCTGACCTTAAGTTTCGCGTGGTTTGAGGTTAGTTGAGCGTTCAAAACTAGTTGAAATTAGCGAGACCCGACGGCTACAACACCCGATAAGCAGGGTGGCCAAAGTTTAATTCCTATGCGGGCGGCCTCGGCCGAGCGCGAGCAGACGATAGTCGGCTTCTTCCAGAAGTACGTAATTATTAATGAAATTCGAAAGCACATTTTCGTTTACTTAAGCCTGTTTATTGAACTTCGTCAGTAAATATACACAGTAACAGTACGAAGAAGCGCTCTGATCCAAACACTTTTCTTGATTGACGTCAGCTATTGGCCAATAGCAACCACACATGGGAATCCATTTTATTACGAAATAAAGTGTCTGGAAGAAAGTAGGGAGCAGTCTTCTGTTGAACAAAGAGCGTTTGAGAGAAAGGTGACTTCGCACTCCGCTTGCGAGCTCCACGCGTCACACACAACTGCAAAACTTGGCTGAGATGTTCACAGCAACGTATGCTATCTGCGGACTATCCCCCCCCCCCCCACACACACACACATTTTTTACCTTGGCTTTATTGATGACCTGTGTATATAATATTACTGCAATTTAGTGAAGTAGATTTGTGTTGTAGTTTCAATATAATAAAGCCTTTGCAATTTGCATGCACATGCTGGGTACCTTGCAAGAATCTAGATAAATTTTTTTCATACACGGCAAACTCCTGCAAGGCTGCCTTTTGGGAGCCATACCTTGCTGCAAACACAGTTTCGGTGAAAAAGCCGCTCACAATGAATGCCATGCTTCAGTGTTGAAGCAAAGGCTGTGAAACTAAGAGCTTGTCATATGCCTGCATCACTTGTTGGCGACAGCTTCCAAGCATTGTCCCACGCCGTCTGCTAGAGCAAGCAATGTGACCACATTCTCAGAGGCATTGTTGTCTGTTACAGCGTCTGAGGAACTCACATGGTTACAGTAGAGGACAGGATCAGTGCATAAATTAGTAACTTTGTTCACCACAATAATTATTTACACATTCAAATTTCCAAATCTTTCTGCTTCTTTAGGTACACTGCCATGCAGTGGTGCAGACACAAAAGTACCCCCATTAGTGAGAAACGTTTCTTGCTAGCGGCCCCCGCGTTGTCGGAGCACCTGTTCTTACACTGAGCTTGCGGCTTTGCCTGTTTCACATGGGTAGCATATATACTGTAGGGTGCTGCATCTTCAATTGCACTCACCAAGTTGACTCCTCAGAATCACAAGTCTCATTACGTTTCATTTCGTTCTTGAGAGCATTTCAAAACGACGGAGCTATTTTTTTTTTTCTGCAGCAACACACATGCACAGAAAGTTGGTCTCCATATTTTACATCGGGGAAATTTGCTGGAGTCCATGATATAAGAGTGAATTAAAATCAGGGCAGGCAAATTTCAAGAATGGCTTTGTGTTTTGCGAGTACAGTCAATATAGTTCACTTCGTTCTTGTGCCCAAAATATTTGTGAGGACCAGCCTTCAGAGTTTGCATTAGTGTAGTACACTAGGTAAGCAAAAAAAATTTTTTTTTGGTCAGAGCAGCAAAATGTTTGGGTTTTATTAATACTGAGAATGAAAAAAAAAATGTTTTGAAAATAAATTTTTCAACAGGCAGACTTAATTTGTGCTTGAAAGGAATATATTTTTCTAGATATGGAAGCCTGTTTCTAGTGAAATGAAAGGTTTGTGATGTTATGTTGAATAGCAGCTGCTGATTTATTGTGGCTTCTCTTCTTTTTCCAGCTTGCAAGCGGGCTTTTGAAAAAGCGAAGACAAAAACGTTCTGCAGCTGTGAAGCCAAGCTACTGCTTCGGGTTGTTTTATCAGATAAAATGTGTTGTGCACATATAGCATTCACAACAGACCAGGCCGACATGCTGGAATCAACGCAACTTCGGCAGTTTTTTTTTGTAAATATGGTGCTCAGGAGTATCAGTATCTCAAAGATTAAAATGTTGCTATAACGTTCTTTTGTATGTTTCCTTTTTATCATAAAATGTGTGAAGATGGGTTTACGTGAGGCTTACCCTACGAGCGACGGTCAGGAAAGGGCACAACACGCTCCTTCACTGCGCAATGCACAAAGATGCTACGGCAGGGTTTGTCGACTCTCCAACATGGCGCAGTGAATGCTCCGGAATGATATCGCCAACTAACACAGGTTTATTAACACAAGATAAAACACAGTGTGACAGTCGCAGCACTTGCGAACAAGGGCTCACCGCGTGCCCGCTGCACTTTAGCTCTTTGTAGACCACAAAGTGCCGATAGATAGCCAAACAGCGTGTACAATTAGTGGAACTATGAAAAAAAATTAGACCATTTCAACAAATTTTTTTCTCAATTCCCTGAAATATAACCTTGTACTTTCGCAACTACTGCTGGGAGATATTGCAATTTCAAGCAGATAATTAGCACTGTACATACCTTAAAGAGTATGTATGCCAAATTTCATTAGTATAGGACAAAGAGCTAAGTAAGCTACAGCACAATGCTTTTTGCGAAAATTTATTACACAATGTATATACACAATATCTTTGCTTAGTGCAGTCTGCGACTTCTCTGATATAGACAGAAGTTTTTGGCCATTAAATGCACATTTTTGTATCTGATATATATGTAACTTATATACACAATATCACTATATTTTGCCATTGTGTAGGAGGCAAGTCAAGAACTATAGCAGCTACATAAAACCTAATGAGATATTTGAAAGCTGTTCGAAAACAACCATTATAATTTGGTGATTTTTCAACTCTCTAGTACAAATATTTTTTTTAATGTTTTTTCGAGGAGTGTCTCCCCTTAAATTTGGTGGAAACTGGCGTCCAAAGGCATGAAAGCATGTACATGGCTACCTCCTTGCCACAATCAGCTGAACATGGCAGGCTCACAGATTAGCACAGCTCTCTTGGAAGTCTGACGTGTAAACTTTTGTCTTGTAAATTTCCCTCTCTCTCTCTCCTGAAAGTGCTTCAACCCTTTTATGACGGCACATATAAATACCACAAAATTTTTTTATTTTCTATATAAATGTGCAAAACACATCGAGACTAAGCAAAGTCAATGAAAAAAAAAGTATTTTGTGGATTCTTTTTCAGCAATTGGGGGGGGGGGACCTCAGGCAGAAAACTGGTAGTGGGCTTCACCTCAAGCCACCTAAGGCTTCGTTTTCAATTTGTATAAGTGAGCTCCCGTCATATGTGAATCATAGGTGTACATTTCATTTGCTTTACATCACGTGTGACACCACTGTAGCTGGATATCTTGCATCAGCCTGTCTCCTCTGACCTTGCTTCCAAAAAACAGTGAGTCGCATGCCAAAGTTCTTCCTCGTTCAGTGTCCAATCTAAACCAACAAATGACACTTGGTGCCTGTCATTCAGTGTTGGCTGAAGACATTTAGCGAGAAACTTCGTACTCAATCCCGAAACTCGGCAAGAAAAACTTTTTCTGGTATGTTGCCCGTAGGCAACACTCGTCAATAAAGGTTAGTTAAGGCCTGCACAGGCACTAAGAGCTGCAACTTAATTTTTCTTTGCTTAGTGCAGTCTGCGACTTCTCTGATATAGACTGAAGTTTTTGGCCATTAAATGCACATTTTTGTATCTGATATATATGTGACTTATATACACATATTTTTGCAATTGTAACACACGAACAGCATTATTCAGGCTGAATAATATTCAGCTTTATATTAAATTGCATTAGATTTGGCCACCTTTTCAAGGAATGTGAACATTTGCTGGCAACCATTACAATTAGTCGTACTAAGTCTAAATGGCTAACGAGTGAAGGGCGCAAGGTGAAAGTCCACCAGATATTGTCAAAAAAATTGAAACGGCGCTTCTATGGCTCGATAGCGATGGCCACTTTAGACGTTGTTGCCAGGGAATTGCCTATGGAAGATTTCTCAGTTTTTTATTGGCCTTATTGGGAGTGCTTTCCCCTAACCCCAGCAAAATAAAGCACTGCACTTCATAAAGGACCCAGACACGAGCACCGCGGTATTGAGTAACCATGCATGCACAATTTTGTGAGCAAGGTTTTCATACATTACAACACAACCCTTTTCTCCAACGCACAGGTTGAGCGACTTTACAGTGTCGCTGCCGGCTCGCTTCACAAGAAAATTTTTAAAAGCAATTCTCAGTGAAGATAATGCATGTAGGGCTGCAGAGATCGTATTGAAAGATCAAGGCAAGCACGTTCTATTTTCTGTATTTGTGAAATTATAATAAAATGAGAGAGGAAAGTAACAAAGTAATTAATTACTTTTAGTAATTGTGCAATTACTTTTGTGGGACAGTAATTGGTAATTGTAATCAATTACATTTTTCAAAAAAGTAATTGTAATTGGTTACTTTTTTTCTGTAAAGTGTACCAAGTCTGGTAGCAGTCCACTGAGCGTGAGAACGAGAAGACACGGGAGCAGAGGTTCCATGTAACGAACTCATTACAGGCCTGTGAGCATCTGCCACAGTGATGAAACGCTCAGAGGGAGAGAGCTCGGGTAGAGAGGGTGCCCGGGGGCTGCCACTCGGGCAGCCAATCGGTGCATGCCGGTGACGTGCTTACGTGGTGACTCGTCGGCAGAAGTGTGTGGGAAAGAAGCTCCAGTGCTAGCCCTGTCCACCACGTTGCCAGCGGTGTGGTGGTTCCCGGAGATCAAGCCTGCCGCCTCCCGTGAGCTGGGGGATGAGGTATCAGACGGCCCCTCGATCCCCACAAATGTCGCCACCCACAAACGTAATTTTCACAATCTAGCCATGCTGCCTTGAACTATACATGCCCCTTGTGCATGTGTGTGACCACCTGAGTGCACCTCATTCTTAACTGTGTCCAGCTACCTGCTACAAAGTTGGTTTTCATGGCTTCTGTGCTTTCTATAGTTTCATTAGTGATGCTACACTGGAACACCATGCATGCCTAGTTAAGACCAAATGACAGAATATCAACTGGCATAGACAGCACAACTGAAGACAAGGGAAACAGAAAAGTGGATGCACTGCTAACAACTCAAATCGATGCAAAACCTTATTGACACAAATTGGAACAAAAGACACATAATACATTTAGCAATTAAAAAGGTAGCCCAACCTTTTGTAGCAAGCAGTACAAAGATGGCTGATTTCTAATGCAAACAACAGTGTGCCAACACAAAAGCTGAAATTTTTAAGCATGACTGCAGCCCCAAGGATAATACGCACATTGGTGCTACATTTCTTGTTGATGACGTCATTATGTTCAAAAAGGGCACTCCACACAGTAGTAGTGAATGTAATTTATTGTATTTACCAACAACAAAAGGGGGAGAGGAAAGGTCATGGGTACCATAACTGTCATGACTTCCTAATGGACACCTGAACTGTCCCGCGGCCGTGGAAAAGATGCAAGGGGGGGGGGGGGGGGGGAGAGGAAAGTTGCAATAAAATAAAAGTAACGAAAATAGGAGGACATAAGTGAAAACAAAGAAACCATGGCTATACATACTGAAAAAATACAACAAATAATTATCTAAAACAATAGGTGCGAATGCAGCTATAGCAAACAGTTATCTCTTAGCGTTAGTCTTGATGCTACTGGAGTGTTTATTGGCCCCAATAATAAAGCAACCTGTCTGGTCTGCATAAAATGAAGGGTAACCTGTATACTACACATTGTTAACACTTGGTACATTTTTTTCCCTGTGCCTCACTACAAACTGCCAGGCCACCGCGTGCAGGTTCAAATGCGGGCACATCAAATGCTCCTTTTGTGCAAGGAAACTCTCTTAACCCCTTCCATGCCACACTAGTATCCCAAATTATGACCAAGAATGACCAAATTATTTTTTGAAGACCCCAAATGGCAACATGTTTTACTTCCTCGGAAAAAATAAATTTGCTTCTGCTTGCACTGGTCTCATGGTTTTTGTGCTTCCATGTCGAAACTAGGCTCATCTGTGACATTGATAAAAAATACAAAGTACCGTTGACGAGCCAAGCTCGTCCTTGGCCATTTTTACCAGAAACGCTGGACGAACACGGCACGGAAAAGGTTAATGCTAGGCACTTTCACACATCATGAAGAATCTTAGATATTTGGAAGCCACAACGTATTTAGCATAATATACCAATCAATGAAACATCGGACAGGTTCCAGACACTGTTGCATTGTCAATACGGCACCACTTTTGCTGCTTGCGGTTTTCATATTTATGAATGCTTTTTTAACACTGAGTGGTCAAATGCTTCAGCCTATGAGACCATCAGAGAAATGGTACATACTTTATGCAGAGAACAACAGATTTCTTTGTATAATGCAATACGAAAGTTGAGGCACTGGTGAACAGCATGTATTAAAGGGAAACGTGAATACACAGCAAACTTTGGTATCATTTCCATTAATTTATCACCCTTGCACACTATAGGTTGGTGACCTTAAGCAGCAGTGGCCCATCCTTGGAGAAGTAATCGGGACAGGCAGAAAAGCTAGCCACAGTGGTGGGCAGAAAGCGTGATGTAGAGGAAGACCATAAGCAGCAAAGTTGAACATGAAAATACATATGGCTACTCTGACTACATCCAATTTAAAATGAGGAAGCACTTGTAGGGGAAAAAAAAACATGCATATATACTAACCTCCATTAACTTGTAAATGCCTACTACAGTACTGCAAAGGCTGTTGTCGCAGGTCTTACAAGTGGTAGGTAGACATTCACCCACAATCAAAAGTATGCAGACTAGAAAGTCTGCGAAAAAAACCAAGTCTCCTCAATGCCTAGGCATGTACCTGAAATTGAAGACTGCAGCTCCGAATTGGCATTGCAAACACTGCAGTGCATTCGTCAGTTTCAGGTTGTCAGTCCGAGTTGCCAAGAAATTAAGTTTTCTGACCAAAGCCGTGGTCTGCATACTTTTGATCATGGGAGCACATTATCGGGGAACTGCACTAATGACATTTCAACATCAGACACTTTTAGCATAAGTCGAATCTCGTTAATTCGAACTGACGCTCTGGTCGTGTCAAAGTTACATGTATTTCAATGGGCGAAAATGCTCGGTAATTCGAACGCGAAAGCATTTGAAACGGTTAATTCGAACATACCGCGGAACATAATGCTCTCAGCACCGTGCCAAATAACGCGGCGGCGCCTCCGACCGGCATTGCTTTGACACCGCCATAGAGCAAAAGCTTAGGAGAGACCCCATCATGCAGCGGTGGAAGCCCAGTCCGGCTAACGAACTGCCCTCGCCAGCAAACGCTCGCTTCCCGATAACAGCAGAAAACGAAACTTCAGGGAGCGGCCTAAGCTGGCGCCGGGCCGGCTGGACCGGCGGCGTCGGCACCCCCACACCGGCAAACGCTCGCTTCCCGATAACGGCAGAAAAAATGCCGCAGTTTCGCCTAAAAGGCGAAGCATCAATTGCGATAGCAAATTAGTAGAGAGCTGTAAGGAGTAGGGATAGTAGTTTTATCGGCTGCATAAACTTGACACACTTGCTTACTAACTGAATTAAAAGCATGGTGTCAGTGCACACAAGCAAACATGAATAGACTCGATAACCGCAGACAACCATTGTCAAAATGCAGGCGTGGGAAAGCGTGGCCGCCGCAGCGAGCGAAGGTTCGTGCGGTCTATCGCTCCAACGGAAACTGAGCGGCGTACGCACAGCGCATACAAAGGTCAGAGCCGTGTGGAGATCGCTTTCAAGATAAGGTACGCGTGACAACACCGACAGTCGGCACAGGCGCAAGGTACAAGAACGCATTTGTTGGCAGAGAAGTCGCGCCGCCGCCCCCCCCCCCCCCCCCTCCCTCCCTCTCTCGCGCGCTGCCTTCCCGCTTTGCTCCTTTCGCGTGGGAGATTGTGTCGCCGGTTACCCTTGCGCCCGGTTACAAGATACGTGTTTGGTGCCGCAGCACAGCATTGCCCTCCCTCCCATACCCCCACGGCCTTTCGCGCGACGCAAGTCACATTTTCTCTTCGATCTGCGTTCGCTCTCCATGAAGGCGCGCGTCCCCCGCGCGCTTTCACTCGCACATACGGCGCGCGGTGACGATCACCCTTGGAACCTCACCGCGATGGCAGAAATCCGCTTGAAGTGCCCATATAATTGCTACCGCAATAAAACAAAACAAACTTCAAGGAGAGGGCTAATCTGCGCCGAGCCGGCTGTACCGGCGGCGGGCGCGCACGGAGACAATCGAAGGTGAGGGAGCTGCGAGGGAGTTGAGAGAGAGGGCGAGGGGAGCCACCGAAGCGGCGGAGTTGCCAAATCCGCTTTCCTGCCGCCCTCCTTCCTCACCTTCGAAGGTCTGCGCACGCGCGTGCCCGTCGCCATGTCGGCGCCGTCCGCTCCCTGATGTTTCGTTTTCTGCCGTTATCAGGAACCAAGCGTTGGCCGGCGTGGGCGCAACTCGCTATGCGCTTGCACGCCGCGAAATTTCACGACTTGCACCGTTTGTTCATCTTGCTATGGTGCTCGAATACTTCAAAAATGCGTCCTTCCGTTAATTCGAACTTCTTTTAATTCAAACAAATTTTCGGGCCCATTCAAGTTCGAATTATTGAGATTCGACTGTATAGCAAAGGAAGACACAGGTGCTAATGGGAGAGTTACACAGTATAACCTCGTTACGTTGAACTCCAAGGGGACCGCAAATTTATATTCTAATAAGACCGAGTTCGAACTAAAGAGAGCCCCTTTAAATATAGTGCCCAATCAATTGTGTGGTGCAGCCTACAAAACCAAAACTGTCATTGGGCTTCCATTGATAAGGTCTCCTATTTCTTCCATCAGCGCACGACATGCCGGAAGAAGCCTAGGTTCTGCATAAAGTCCAAGTGCAATAAGATCACACCTCGCATGCCACTTACTTGGGTGCAAGGGTAAAAATGCGAGGATCAGCTGAGAAGGATGGTGGCTTGACACGCACCATACTCCTGTGCCCAATGTTGGAGATGACATGATCAGTGCGTTCGAGCGCACTCTAGGAGGGAGGGAGAGGGGGGGCACCTTCCCGCTCCTTTTAAATGGGAAAGGAGGCCGTGCGCTTCTCTGCTTGCTCCGGTTCGGTCTCGGCTTCTCATGTGTCTTTCCTCATCATTTATACAGCACATAACATTACGGTAACTAGCAACGCATCAAACCTTCATCTTTGGCTCGGGTTTGTCGGAAAAGTCGTATATGAGAGAGAGATTTTGTTCTAAATAACCGTTGCACGGTTTTTGGAGTTAGAATTCGCGGGTTTTTCACTATTCAAATACATACGACTTTGCCGGGACTAACAGTGCCGCTCAAATTATCTGTCAATTCAAATGAAGAAATTTCGAGTTATCGGGATTTCACTAGCAGAATTGAGACAGACAAAATGGGCTTAAAATTTCTGTTCCAACTCATGACATCATGAGATTTGGACAGCATCTGCTCAGGACTAGTTAAAAGTATGTTGATAAACGATTATCTTGCATTTTAAAAATACAGGTTAGACCTGGTGAGTTCTGAAGCCCTGTTTTGAATGAAACCAACCAAAGCATTTGAATATACCTTGAAATCTGTGACGCCACACTAACATACTGAGCCACTTAATGCGATCAGTTCAGTTGTCCATGCTATATAAGTGAATTTGTTTCTTTAGATTTAGGGTACCCATAACCCAGTAGCAGCAGTGATGAAACACTTCATTTGCAGCCACATCCATGCTAGCTACATACTACTTCGAAGGATAACTAACAAGAAGGTTCAAAACTATTGCTCAATTATGTCACCAGCTGCGGTAGCAAGAGCAGCAGTCATTTTCCCTCCTTTCACTGGCAAAGAGGAAAGATGGCAGGAAATGTAATTCTATTGCAAAAAGTATCTGTAATATCCTATAGTCTTTCATTTAGATGCTAATACAGTTGACTTGCACTTCAAAAGATGTGTACTTGAGTGAGTCAATGTTACTCTCTTGGTTGTAGTAGCAAAAGGGAAGGCGATAAGCTGCGGCTTTGTGGTGACCTCGTGTTTAAAGGGTCTTCACTAAGATTGGGCATTAAAAACAGACAAGCGCGGCATCTAGATCACAAGGTCAAGCGCGGCATCTAGATCACACGGTGGCAATCGTGTCTGCAAGGTATCAGGTGGCTGCACGGCGCAAATGTAGCTGAAAATTCAAACAGACGCCTGCACAGCCTTCCTCTCGAGGGAGCCCCACTTCCAGCCAGAGAGTCAAAGTCACACACAAAAATGCCTTAATACTTTCAGTGTCGGGTTTATTTAAACGGGGATGCACCGCCATTGTCGGTGCTTTGCTTAGATATTGGAAAGCGAACACACTGGTTTGCTTTTGGTTATTCAGGTGGGAAAAATGACAAGGGTATTGGCAAGTGCACTCTTAGTATAGTCCTCACTAGAGAGTGGAGAACATACGGGTACGTGAGTAATATGGAGGGACGTAAACGCGGAAACGTACCGTTACGTCAGCGACACTGAAAGGGTTAATGCAAGACGCACTGCCTGCAACATCACTGATTATGGCACGTGACCTTGGTAAATTGTCTACTGCAGAATATGCAATACCGCCATTCGGAGTGCGCCACGCTGCAGAAAAAAAAAAAAAAAGAGGAGGTACGGCTTGCAATGTAGATATGACGTAGTCCTTTGGCTCCGGTATGGGAGAAAGCAGGGAAGAAAAGTCACTTGAAAATGCTAGTGGAGGAAGAATGAAGTCTAATAATGGACCAATTTGTTGTGGTAAGACCTATACAGCAATGCAATTTTTAATGGAGCCTGGTGAGGGACCCTTTAATAGCAATTATCCATTGTCACAATAGGAGGACTTCACGTCAATTTCTGGTGGATAAGTGTTGCGCTTGCTAAACTTTGTCAGCTTGCCAATAAGTTATGCTAAGGGAGAAACAGCTTCCCAGAAAAAATTGTTGATGATAATGGCTTACAGTTCATTTCACATGAACTTGTTGGACTTCATAAAAAAGAACAACATAAAGCACAGAAAGATGCCGCCCTTTCGCTCAAGTTCTAATAGGGCTGCCCAGCACCTAGTGCAAAACACTAAGGGCAATGTTACTAAAGCAGGTGTTTGCTCAAGCTGAAATGAGGCAGAAAAAAAAGTGTTACAGAAGGGACTACAATAAAACCTTGTGAATACGTACCCACTTAATAATTCCGATATAAATATAGTCACGATGAATCCCCCACCCTGTCGCCAATGAACCTAATGTACTGGCTGACCGCATAAGCCGTAGTCACTTAACGCATGCCAAATGGTTATTGCGTAGTATTTACAGTAAAAGCTCGATGATACGATCACGGCTAATACGAATTTCCGGATGATACAAATTTTTCTGTGGTCCCGGCCGAGCCCCATTACTTTGCAACGTGCTAGAGAACGGTTGTTACGAATCGATTTGCAGCCTGCGTCGGTTGATACGAATAAACACCGCCCCACCGACGGCCGCGAAAGAGAACAGCGCGCAGTCACGCGCTTTCTCTCCTTCTCTTTTGGTGCGGAGGCGCGGCGCCGGACAGCGCGGACTCCGCGACTGGGCGCGAAGAGTTTGAAGCGGTGGCGCTTTTGGTGCTTTGTACTTTTCCTCCTTTTCTGCGAGCCGTCAGATGGAGTGGCTGCTGCGCTTCGGGCCGCGTTCTTCGTGTTTGCGCCATTTTGCCTAGTCGCAGCGAGCTATGTCTCGCAAGCGGAAAGCACTCTCCTTTAAAGAGAAATTAGACATTCTTCGAAAGGTCGATGAGGATCCCAAGAGGAAGCGGACGGAGTTGGCTAAGGAGCTAGGCCTCGCAACGTCAACACTGAGCACAATTGTTGCACAGCGAGACTATCATGAAAAACGTGCTTTCGTTCAACGTCAACGCGAAGCAAGCGAATTCGAACACGCTTATTTCGAACATACCGCGCACCGACAATGCTCTTAGCAGCGCGCCAAATCACGCGGCGGCGCCTCCGACCGGCATTGCTCCGACACCGCCATAGAGCAAAAGCTCAAGAGAGACCCCTCAATGCCGCGCGCGAAGGAACGGGAAAAAAAAAAAGAACCCGCGGCGGAAATTTCCTTGTCTCTCAAATTGCAAGGTCGCCGTTTCTGCATCGCGCCGGAACAAGCGTGTACGTGCCGACTAGAGTGTTCTAGACTGAGTGTCTAGAACACTCTAATATTTTAGCACACACTAGTGCCGACGTCTCAGCCACGCGGATAAAATGGCAGTGAACCCTTCTCCTCTATTTTCTAGTCACATGTTGGCCTTGCACGCTGCGGCAGCGGCGCAGAGGGAAGCAGCGGCGGAGGCACAGTCGGGCTAACAAAACTGCCACGCCCGCAAACGCTCGCTTCCCGATAACGGCAGAAAACGAAACTTCAGGGGGCGGCTAAAATAAGCTGGCGCCAGCACGGCGGCGGCGCGCGCACGGAGATGTGCGCACGGAGTCGAAGGTGAGAGAGCTACGAGGGAGTTGAGAGGGAGGACGAGGGGAGCCACCGAAGCGGCGGAGTTGACGCGGCCAAATAAATCCGCTTCCCTGCCGCCCTCCTCCCTCACCTTCGACGGGGTCTCCGCGCACACCCGTGTGCCGGCGCCGCCCACTCGCTCCCTGAAGCTTCGTTTTCTGTTGTTATCGGGAAGCGACCGTTAGCCGGCGTGGGCAGTTTCGTGGCCCGCGCTTGCTATGCGCTTGCGCGCCGCGATATTTCACGACTCGCACCGTTCGTGCATCGTGCTATGGTGCACGAATACTTCAAAAATACGTCCTTTTAATGCAAACAAATTTTCGGGCCCCTTCGAGTTCAAATTATCGAGATTCGACAGTAGTTTTAATTGTGTTTCGATGATACGAATTTCGGCTAATACGAATATTTTTCGTGACCCCGTGAGATCCGTATCATCGAGCTTTTACTGTACTTCATTTTTCGGCACATACAAGCGTGGAATCGACGAAATGTCATGTGCGTAGACCATAGATAGTAAAATTGCGGCGCACGGACCTTTCCCAGACTGCAGTCACCACCGATAGTGATGTGAAAACATGGTAGCCAGGAAGCGAAAGTTTCCTGCTCCTATAGCTTCTAGCACTTCCGTATACGATGCAACTAGTGCGTTGACTGCCATGAGGGCATTTGCAGAGAAGTGAGGCCTGATGGAGAAACTGGCCCGCGGCCTTGCAGAGTTTGAGGATGCCGTCGTTGCCGCAAGGCCGCACGGCGGCAAGCGAAAATCAGATTTTTTGCTGCCCGCTCACAAATAAAACTTGTATGCATGTGTATTTGAGTGAGCATTAACGTGTATTTTTTTTTTCACCCATCTTCCATCACCCATCTTCCATTGTAAGTTAAATATAGTCGAACCCGGATATATCGAATCTCAAGGGGATCACAAAAAAGTTGGATATATAAGTAATTCGATATATACAATTAAAATTTTATACAAGAATGTTCAAGGGGATTTTACAAGCTGTTCCATATACACAATAATTCGTTATATGTGGGTATATCCGGGTTCGACTGTAGTACATTGCTTAAAGGGACCCTGAAACGATTTTGACGATTTTGTACAAACGTACTGAGTCGTTAGAGTAGGTCCTTCTGATCATTAATTGATGCATCTAAGCGCTCCACGTAAAGCGTGTAATTTATTATAAGGTTTTAAAAATGTACATCGCTACCAATTGCAGCACGCCAAGCGGCTGAGTTTTGTGCCCAGAATACGTCACTGGGCCAGCTATCCGATTGGCTGCCCAGGGCGTGTCATCGATAATTTTGCCAACATTATGGTGAACAAATGTTGTTCGTAATAGTTGAGATTTTAGTTAATTTGTTTCTAGAAAAAGAACGTAAACGAAAGAGAATGCACAAGGACATGTATCACTACATTGAAAGCACTTCCGGCCCACAGCAAGTGTCGTCTGCTTGTGTTACAACGTGCTCCGTGTTGACGAGAGCTGCGCGGTCAGTGTTGGTCTTGTTCTTTCTTTTGGCAAGCACCATTGTTCGCCCTTGCATTGTGGGCTGCAAACGTAGAGATCGGCGACATGTCAAGCTGCGACATCGTGCCCCGCTGCAAGGCAGCAGACGAGCGGAGTGGCTGCAGCGCATCAGACTGACGGTATCCAAACGGCGCCAGCATCTACGCATTTTCAACCGTCACTTCACGTCGAAGGATTGCCAGAATAGAATTCTAGCGTAAGTGTACTGGCCGTTTTACCACATTTTACGTGATGAACGGAGGGACAAACGTGAACTGCTTGCATGGTGCAGCCCCCAACTGGCGGCACAAAGCTCAACCAAACACACAGCTAATATAGCAGTAACCAAGTTTTTTCTACTTTGCTGCTGGCTCAAATTTTTGGCAGGAGCGTAATCTTGAACACATTGTCTTTTTATATGTTTCAAATGTTTTACAGTTGGTTACAGAAATATTAGATCTGTATTTGGCTGTTTAAGCTCTGCGCCACCAGATGGCTGGACCGTGCATGCCGATCAGGCTGCTCGCGTACGTCTACGAAGCTCCTTTATCACAGCGGTATGGAGGGGCTTTAGTTTAAGCCTCTGGCTATCCGTCAAAACACCCAGCCCGCCTGTGGTTACCGGAATACCGGACACGCTCGGCGCTGCGACAGAACACTCGCAACGCACGCTGCTTGATCGCTCTCGCTGGGGATCGACGGCCGGGCGGCTAGCGGAGAGGTTGGAGAGCCTTCGCGCGCTGGCTCCAAGATAACCGGAAGTAGACGACAACGTACATCACAACATGACGTAGAGCCAGCGAAGGCGGAGCCTAGCCCCGATCACTCGGCGAACGAGTTGAGGAGGAAATGCATGGCTAAGGAGGAGGGCAACTTGTAATCGTCTGTAGCTCTCTTAATATGAGACGCTTCTTTTAAATTGTGACGCGAATGTTTTACTGTAGCTGTATCCTACACGTCTACAAAATTAGTCCGAACCGTTTCAGGGACCCTTTAATGCATACCTGGATCCACGTTCCCCGCCAACGTATTAATGAGGTTTTACTGTACAGTAAAAGCTCGATGATACGATCACGGCTAATACGAATTTCCGGATGATACGAATTTTTCTGTGGCCCCGGCCGAGCCCCATTACTTTGCAACGTGCTAGAGAACGGTTGTTACGAATCGATTTTCAGCCTGCGTGGGTTGATACGAATAAACGCCGCCCCACCGACGGCCGCGAAAGAGAACAGCGCGCAGTCATGCGCTTTCTCTCCTTCTCTTTTGGTGCGGAGGCGCGGCACCGGACAGCGCGGACTCCGCGACTGGGCGCGAAGAGTTTGAAGCGGTGGCGCTTTTGTACTTTTCCTCCTTTTCTGCGAGCAGTCAGATGGAGTGGCTGCTGCGCTTCGGGCCGCGTTCTTCGTGTTTGCGCCATTTTGCCTAGTCGCAGCGAGCTATGTCTCGCAAGCGGAAAGCACTCTCCTTTAAAGAGAAATTAGACATTCTTCGAAAGGTCGATGAGGATCCCAAGAGGAAGCGGACGGAGTTGGCTAAGGAGCTAGGCCTCGCAACGTCAACACTGAGCACAATTGTTGCACAGCGAGACTATCATGAAAAACGTGCTTTCGTTCAACGTCAACGCGAAGCAAGCGAATTCGAACACGCTTATTTCGAACATACCGCGCACCGACAATGCTCTTAGCAGCGCGCCAAATCACGCGGCGGCGCCTCCGACCGGCATTGCTCCAACACCGCCATAGAGCAAAAGCTCAGGAGAGACCCCTCAATGCTGCGCGCGAAGGAACGGG